>NC_046380.1:38874671-39174671 GCF_011125445.2 Fundulus heteroclitus
GGTTACACCAACTGACCATATAACGTCTACAGCAATAGGACAAGAAATTGACACAGACAATAGGCATCAAGGTAAACTGAACTGGATATTTTAATATATATTCATGTAATTCATCATATTCCATCAATAAACATTTTATAACAAACAGCCCCTGATCCGAGCTGTATTAAAATTTTTATTAAAGGTAGGTCTAATTGAAACTATTTTTGTGCCTTGCCGATTTGTATTAAGGTCAACAAAGTAAAAAAGAGCTCTTGCTATTGTCATCCCCCTCCTGTCATTTTATATTCATTATATTTATATGCCAGAGTTCAAAGCAGAGGGATTTAAGAAAAATGAAGCCGACCCGTTCTGCTGTCACGGGGTCATGTCCACCATCTGCAGGCCCCGTTTAGACGCGCGCTTCTCTCTGTAAATTTGTCTTATCTGTCACCGCTGGCCTACGACTGCTGAAATTTGCCCAGTCCCTCTGAGGAAATAAAGAGCGCAGTGTATTAATCCATTTGGCTGTCTTTGAACGCTGCGCTTTGAACATGTGTCTGGGGAGACAAATGCACGTTGGGGTGGGGGGGGGGTGGAGTATGGGAAACGGCTCGGGTTTCGCTCTGGCCCCAGCTTTATGAGCGCACGATGGTGACTTAACAGGCTTCTGAGAAGCACGCAGGAAGTCATCAGTTCAGTCTTCCTTCTTGCATCCTCATCACTAAGACTTTGAATAGATTCAGCCTTTGTTGCAGCACCAGTTTCACTGGGATTTAAAAAAAAAAACTTTAACGGGATTCGTTTGAAGGCTAATGTGTTTCGCCAAAATGTTTTAGATTTATCATTCTGGTAAAAAAGGCCATTGATGACTTACGTTTAGTGTTCTGGCAGAGATGAGCAGGTCTTGATTTTATAGATTACATAAGGCCATACGCTCCTAACAAGTTTTGCTAGGCCTTTGGAGGAGCAGCAGGTCCACAGCGTCACAGATCCCCCAAATGAGATGCTGCTTTCATTCCTTGCACCACCTGCAGCTTTTGCTGGTGAAAATCTTAAGTCTCATCTGACCAAAGCCCACAGCTCCAAGTAGAGTCGGAGCCGCATTTAGCGACCCCCTCCTGTTTAGGCTTTGGATGGAAGGACAGAAGTGCTCTTTTATTGGCATGGCTCTCTAACATCCGCTTGGCACGCAGATATCACCTAACGGTTGATACGGAGGCTTGCTGGCGCCAAGATGCCTCTCTGACAGCCAGCTTGTGATAAACACGGCTCGTTTTGCAGCGTAGGGGTCAGTGGCTAATACAAACTGTGTCACATCACAGCTATACCCCAGGGAAACAGAAAGTAATAGCTTTGGTTTATTTGTTAGAGGCAACCAAAACTGTGCCGCTGGCTTGCTTATTTTGCTTAAAACCATCATTTCTTGACAAGGGATTTTTCCCCCCTTCCACAGAGTAGATGTACTACAATATAAGATGGAGATTTCTAAAAATTTTAATTGAGAGAATATTCTGCTGCAATAAAAGTTGAATTAATTTCTAGCTTTTTAGTCAGCTCTACCAGGGGGTGCAATGAATGTTTCCATCACTTGAAGATTTTGTTTTATCTGTACACCTTCTGTACTTGGTAGGCTGGGTTTAAAAATACTTGTAAGGATACATCATCCGTTATCTATACCCACTTATTCATTGAGGGTTGCTGGTGCTATATCACTGGGCAAGAGGCAGGATACACCCTGGACAGGAAGCCAGTCCGTCACAGGACACATGGTAAATGGCTTCTACTTGTATAGCGCTTTAACTAGTCTTGACAACCTCCAAAGCACTTTACACTATGTTCAGTCATTCACACCCTGATGGTGGTGAGCTATGTTAGTAGCTACAGCTGCCCTGGGGCAGACTGACAGAGGCGAGGCCGCCATGCACCAGCGCCACCAGGCCCTCTGACCACTGCAAGCTGACAATGCAGGTGAAGTGTCTTGCCCAAGGACACAACAGCAGAGACAGTCAGTACAGGGGATCGAACCGGCAACCTGCCAATTGCAAGACAGACTCCCTAACCTCTGGAATACAGGTTCACACCTAAGAGCAATTTAGAGTAATCAATTAACAGTGATCTTTCTGGTCTGTGGGAGGAAGCTGGAGTACCCAGTGTCATGGTGTAGTTTTGGCCTGCCTGTCTCTCCATGAACTTTCTGGCGCTTTCTGCCTTCCATATTGCCCGGCTCCATTTCCCAGTAATCAAATACACCTGTCATGTTCCAATCAAGCCAGACTCATTCCACCTGCTCACCTCTCTATAAAAGCCCTCCTCAGTCTGCTCTTCCCGGCCGGATTGTCTTCATCCAAACCTCGTCCTGCCTTGTGCTTCCCATGCATGCTAGTCAGAGCTTCCCACGTCTGCCTGACAGAGTTCCCACGTCTGCCTGACAGAGTTCCCACGTCTGCCTGACAGAGTTCCCTTCGTCGACGCCTGCCTGCCCGCCCGAGTGCAAGTTCTCTCTCTGCTGTGCTGCTGTGCTGCTGTGCTGTCAGCTAACCTCCATACCCCGGCGTACTAAGAACCTGCTCTGCTGCCGAGCTTCCGGCTCCTCCTGGACATCAGTGCTCCCACATCTGCCCTGTATGCCCCTTGGCTCTCAGCGTCTTCCTGGACTTACAGCTAAGCACCTGCAGCCCTCCACCTCCTGCCATCTACATCCTTCTGCTCCTGCTTAGTCAAGACTCTGGTTCTCTCTCTCTCTCCACAACTCATCCTTGCTTCAATAAAACTTCAATTAAAAAATTAAAACGTACCCGAGTGTGTGCGCGGCTGAATTCGGGTTCTAACTCCACAAACCCTGACACCCAGAGAGAACCCACAAATGCACAGGGAGAACGCGCAAACTCCACGCAGAAAGTCTCCTGGCTGGGATTTGAACCCAGGACGTTCGTGCTACAAGGCAACAGGGCGGCCAACTGCACCAGCTTGTCATCAATATCTGTTTATGTCCTCCATTGAGAAATATGGAAGGAAATGATACACAGGGCTTCACAGAAAGTATTCATACCCCATGAACTTTTTCACATTTCATTTAAAAAAAATGTTTCACAGTGTGTGAAGGGACAGGTTGGCTGGTCAGAGTTCCAGGGGTAGCAAAAAAGACTCGACACAGGGACCCTAAACATACAACTACAATGTAATGATTTGGAGCAAAGCATATTCATGCGTCAGAATGGCCTAGTCAAAGTCCAAACTTAAAAGTCTACACAGGAATCTGTCATAAGACTTGAAAACTGATGTTGTAGCTGCTCTTGGCTATACGTTCTGGTTGCAGAGCTTCAAAGGTGGCAGAGACATGATTCAACAGGCTTACAGCTGGAAATGCAAATATTTGACTGTGGGGCTAAAATCAAATCCATGCCACACTTTTCAGATTACTCGGAAAAATGTTGCGCTCTTTTGTTCAGGTTTATCCCATAAAGTCCCAACAAAACACACCGACCCTTGAACATGAATTAAATGTGAAGATGTTTAAAAGGCAAAGATGTTTTTGCAAAGTTTATCAGAAATTTAAAAAAGAAACAACATCCTTTCCAAGTCCTCTAATTACAAGTACCTACATGTGTTCAGCATTTCATTCTGACAGCGTGTGTAAAGCTTTAAGTCCCCGCCGCCCGGGGGGGAAAGTGGGACTTTTTAATCTGCCTCTACTGTGAAATTAAACTCTCAGCTCTCATTTCACAGCTGACACCCTCTGGACCCGGCGGCCGGTGGACATCTGGGCGTCTGCCGCTCGTAGATATGCTCCCATTTTATAGCTCAACATCTGCCTTGAGAGGGGAAGAGTTTTACCCTGAAGTTTGACGGCATCCGTGGACTTCCGCCGTGCGAAGCAGAAAGCCTTTTAGTGTCAGGACTGAGTCCAGCCGGCCTTCGTCACGTCTTGGACGGGAGTCAGAGTTCCCAGACGGAGCAGAGAAAGCCAGGCCTTCCTGCTCATGTCCTGCTCTGACAGGTCACCAGCACCCTCCACACACACACACACACACGCATTCTCCGTGTCATCCAACAGAGGGTACTGTTTAGTTTCCACAGCGGGTCGATTATGTTCAGAGCCTGTCTGGCTCAGAGATTAGAATGCAGACCAACTCCTCCTCCTCCTCTTCCTGCTGCTGCTGCTGTCCAATGTTGTCCTTATGAACCACCTTGAGTTTCCCTGAGAAGAAACACTCAGGCTCAGTCATCATGCCCTCCTTCAGCTTCGCCAGGCCCTGTCTGCAAAAAGTCCCATTTTTCCCTTCAGCCTTAAGCAACACAAAAGGCCCCCGCGCTCTAAATGTGTCCAATTTGCATTCAGAAGAGCGCTTTCTGCTGCTGCGGCTCAGTGTTAAAGCGCCCTTTCATCTCGCCTTGTGAGGAGAGCCCACAGGCAATGCCCTCGTGTCTCGCTCCTCGCAACAGCAAAATCTTTAACACTGATCCTAAACATCCTCCGTTGTTTTTTTTTTGTTTTTCTCCTCGCAACATATTCCAACACGTAGCTGAGTTTTATCTGCATTGCCAAGAAACGGAGGGGATCAAATGAGGTGGGTTTCAGGCGCGCAGCAGGCTCTGACATTCTGAACTCCTCTGACAAATCTGGCAGGCAGCAGCTGTGGGTGGGAGACTGTCTGTTTCTCAGACGAGACAGGAAAAAAAAACACTCAAAGAACGGCAAGCCCACCTAAAGCTGGAGGTTACAGGACAGCGGAGCCTCAGGAGGCCTCTGGAGAGGCCACACATGAGCTGCTTCTGTGAAATACTCTGAAATGATGCTCTTTAGCAACAGGGATTGAATCATTCTGATGTCAGGCTCCGGCGGGGTCTCAAAGAGAAGACTTTTATTGGACCCGGCGTGAGGGCGGCGCATGGGCTCAGTGGGCACCGACCCCCCGGCAGTCCCTGTTTGAGTTTCTGCTCTGATGACACGATATGGGGTGCCATTTGTGCCAAAAATATGTTCATGTGTCTATGTAAGGTGTGTATCTGCTCATACAGCTTCCTTTACATAAACACGTCAGAAACACACCTCACATAGACACATGAAGATGTTCTTGGCACAAATGGAACTCAGGGTGGCAGAGTTGCATTTTCCCTCACCGGCTTCAAGTCCTCTCAAGCTTCTGAAGGTGGCTCATATGTTTTGTGAACTTTTGAAATTTGAGGTGGTTGGAAAAACAAATGAGAGAGGAAAAATCTAGCTTCACACCTGGCTGGGGACTATAGCTCTGTGATATAAATGAGAATATGCATTAGAAATCTAAGTTACCCACAAAAGTGTTGGGAAAATAGAGGAGAGCATTTATGAAATGTCACAGAGCAGAAACTTCATGTCCTCTTCTCCTTTCACACCTCTTTCAGTCAATTCACCAAAAAAACGTGAGAATTTATAAACTGCTCAAGGTTTCAGGGCAGTCCTGGTTTGGTGGGAAAGCATGATGGCTGGCAACAGAACCCCAACATGGTACACTCCACAGATCCAGTGTTGGAAATGAAAGTGCAGAAAACACACATTACATCAACCTCAACAGATCAAACCCACAGCCAAACATGGTGTTGGCAGCATTATGCTATGGGGATGATTTTCTTCAACAGGGATATGACATTTGGTCACAGCTGATGGGAGGATGGATGGAAGTAAATAAATGTTTATCCTGTCTCCAAAAGTCTAGAGGCTGGGGCTGGTGGTGATGGCTGATCGAGGCTTTGTTGAAGCTCCACTCAAATGCAAACATTTGGTTCGTTACACGCCTCAATGACCTCAATGACTCCACCAGGACATCTAGTGGTCAAAAAAAGAAAGTGCAGCTGACACTTCGGCTACGTTCACACTGCAGCCTGAGGTGACCCAATTCCGATTTTTTTGCCCATATGCGACCTCTATCGGATCTTTTCATGACAGTCTGAACAACACAGATCAGATTTTTTCAAATAGATATATGGTCCTGAATCCGATACATATCTGATCTTTTCAAATGCGACCTGTGTCTGTATGGCCAGGTCACATTTATCCGACCTGTACGTCACTGATACTTATTGATATGGTAACAAGCACCTGTTGCAAACCAATACAGCCCCACGGCAACGCGTTTACTTAATGCTATGGCCCGCCGAAGATGTGTGTCTTTACGTGAGAGCGCTAAAGAGAGCAGACGCACATAAAGAGAGCAGACGCACATAAAGGTTGCCTTTGTCATTCGAAAATTGTGAAAGAAGTCCGTATCAGTAAAGCCACTCACATCGTTATCCCACCATTCCTGGCTTCGACTCCGCACCAACACGTTTCTCTGTATGGAGGTTACTGCCCCACAAACGCCATTGCCAAAAATTTGGCTCTTTCTTTTCGATGTTAAAAAGATTGCGTCGGTAATGTGCTGGCTCTGGCAGGAGAAAAACTTAAAGAACGCAAGATACGCTGCAGCATTACGATCCATGTTTACCTCTGCAAACACTGAGCACGCTTGCTATGTATGACGTCATCGCGTCCTCAACTGCGCATGCGGGACACTTAAGTTGTATGAATTAAGTTCACACAGGAGATCACATACAAGTCGCATATATTTGGAAGTGTGAATGGAGACGCAAAAAAAATCAGCTTTCACAAAAAATTGAAATTGAGCATCAACTTCTGCAGTGAGAACGTAGCCTTCAATAACACCAAGCCAGTTCTGTTTTATTTTAAATCATTTAAATCATGCTGCTAAAATCCTGAGATTAATTAATAAAACCCCAGACTGGTTTGATTTTTTTTATACAGGACTGGTGCTAATATTTATATTGTGGATTTTGTATGCGTGTGTTTCAGGTGTGTGGATAATAAACAAATGAACATAACTTAATTGGAATAGCCCACCCTGTAACAAATCCATTCATTCATGACTTGAACCATTTACATGGTTCGTATGTCACTGTCTGTCATGAGCTTCAAACATCAGCAGTGATGTGATCCCACCGTCCCCCGGCACAGAGGTTCTGTATATTTGCTCAATAATCCACACACAAGTCAGAGACAGAGGACCAACACAGGTTCACCTTCCGACAGGACAGCAGATACTAAACATACAGACAGAGCTGCCAGAAAATGGTTTAGGTCAAGGCATATTCATGAGTTAGAATGGCCCAGTCAAAGTCCAGACCTAAACCCAATTGAGAATTGGTGGAAAGATGTTCTCCACCCAAACTGGCTGTGTTTGAGGTATGTTACAAAAAAAAAGTACCAAAGATTTGAGTCTCTGGCTGAGGTTGACCTCCCAGCAGGACAGTAACTCGAAACACACAACCAGAACCTTTGTGGAAAGGCTCAGACAAAACCTGGATCTAAATGTGACCGAGGCTGAGAAACTGCTGCAAGATTTGAAAAAATTAATGAGCTTGAGGTATTTTACAAAGAGGAATGGATACAAATAAATAAATAAATAAATAAATAAACAAAAGCACCATGGTATGCGGCATGGTGGAGACATGTTCCGAAATGCATACAGTTCTAACCTCGGCAGAGTCAGCGGGACTGAAAACAAATGAATACTGCTCCTTTCAGATTTTTAGATGTAAAGGAAAAACATTGAAAGCCCTGTGTGATTTCCTTTTCATACCCCAATAGAGCACCAGTTTCTGTTCTGTCACTTAAAACCCCGAAAAGAAATATAAACTGACAATCTCATTGACCCCAAAATACAGAACATGTATTTAATCATGACAGAATTGCCTATGGAAATACCTAGGATCCACAACTTCCTAATTTCGTAAGCAATAAGCTGCAGGAATTGATGCATTTCAGAAATAAAGTGAAGCTCATGAGGCAAAATGCATAAATTGAGCTGAGGCTACATTTGAGATTACACATGTCTGACCAGGGAGTACAACATGACAAAAGAATGTCTGTTTTCATGCTGAATTATCCTAGGAAATGAAGAAGCATTTGCAATCTGCAGCATTTAGTGAATTGTTGCGCCTCTCCTTGTGGACCTTGGTCTGATGAAGCTCTACCTCTCCAAGAAGGAGACTCAGGGGGCCCGTGTGGCCCTCCTGGCCACTCGCTCTAATGGCTCTGAAGAGCCTTGTTCATAATAGCCCTGCACTTTTAGAGGCAATTTACAGAGATGGAACCTGCTCTCTGCGGCAGGTTGTTAAAGAGTGAATGGTAGACTAATAAATATCCAATTACAGCAACTGTGTTTACATGCAGTGATGCTCCCTCTGGCTGGGACTCTGTATGTGTGCACCACGCCATGAAGGAGCTGGGCCTCCGGCTTACTTTACAGTGATGAGCGTAATGGATATGTTGGGACACAGGATGTAGGATTCTGAGTGGCCTTAAAAAAACCCTGCTCTTTCAGATGTAAAAGATGGAAACAGGCCAGCGCATACTGTTATTTATCTGAATACTTTCAGATGCTGTTAAAAAGCACCACCCCCTTTGTTTTGGCCACTTAAGCTGTATTGATTGGGCGCTCAGTTAGAGCAACATAAAGTTGAAATGTAGCTGGTGAGAACATGTCACGGATGGCTGAGGACAGCCTCCATGGGAGGTCAAAAAAATAAAGGCCAGAATTTCAGTTCCTTTAACACAACAACAGAGCCGCGGTCGCATTTAGCGCAGCTTACTGTGTCCGAAATCAATAGGCAGGAAATAATAGTAACTCAAAGAGACAATCAGCCGAAAAGGACTTGAAATACAATGGCTAGGAGATGGGACTTGCGTTATAAAAGAACGCACAAGGCCAGGCTGTAAATATTAAATCAGGGACAATCTATAAGAGTAAGAAAACGAAATGCTTAAACTTCAGTTACCTCATGCCTCCTGGGAAGTGAACAAAAGCTAATGGGCAATAAAAGCACCACCAAACAACACATGCAGCGGTCAGAATATGCAGCTCTGAATTACACCTATTAGCCTCTATGGCCAATGCACTTTATGAGTTTAGAGGATATTGTTAGTTTTGTTGTCCCATCTCAATGCCTGCTTTATCCTGTTTAAGTGTACTGGGTAAGACATTTCTTCTTGTTATGTATCAATAATAACCACATATACTTTTAAATAATTTAGAAAAAAACCGAAGTAACTGAGACGTACCCATTGCACAGATTCTTTACCCCGTTGTTGTTTCCCCCAATGTTCAAAAACCGTGTTTCATTTTTTCCCATGGCACCATTTGTCAGTAGAGCTTTCAGAAGTGTCAAATCAAGGCTTTAAAGTTGTGTAAGGATCGTTGGAGTGAGATTTTTTTTTTTAAAAAAGAAAAAAGAAAAAATGAATTCAGTTGAAAACACAGGAACACCCGGATGATGTCAGAATGCAAATGTTGGAGGTTGCTGAGAAACCCCAGTTCAGTTTCCAAAATGGCTGACGTGCAAATTAAATGTAGTGAAAGTTGCTGGTATAAATTATTTATTGGCACTTTTGACAGCTTGGAGCTCATAAAACTTGTGGCACGCACAAGTGCTGTACAGCTGCTATTAGTCAACATGATCCTTTAGTAGCTATTTCAATGTATAAAATGGAGAAAAACACTGTCAGCTTGTATCACTAATAGCACCAAAACATATCAGCAAATCCCTCTGATTTTACCCCTTCCAACTGGAGCACATTGAACTTGGGAAGTGACGTTATTCCCTGATCCAGCCTCCAGCTTTCAAGACAAATCGGAAAACCAGAATAGCTAGCTCTCGAGGCTGAAGCAAATGGCTAGTCCGAGAGAGCGTTAGCTGTACTTAGCCTCACAACGTGAGCTAATTGGCTCTACGCAACTGCTGTGGGCAGGCCAGCCTCCGCGGACTTTCATTCAGGGGAAAGTACTAGAAAAGTGTGTGAGTGTTGGTGCTAGGCGTGTATCCAATTGCAATAGACCTACAGAGATGAGAGAGAAGACCTTGAACTTTCCTGCTGTTTCTCAGTCCAGAGAAGACCGTGTCAGAACAAAGAGAAATTTGTTTGATGAAATGAATACTACCACACAATTCACACCCTATTGTTAACTGTTCAGTATATGTCTAATATTCAATTACATTTTTCAATTAAATTGTATTTATATAGCGCCAATTCATGATACATGTCATCTCAAGGCACTTTACAAAGTCAAATGCAATCATGTTATACAGATTGGGTCAAATTATACAGATTGGTCAAAAATGTACTATATAAAGGAACCCAGTTGATTGCATCAAAGTCCCGACAAGCAGCATTCACTCCTGGAGAAGCGTAGAGCCGCAGGGAGAGTCGTCTGCATTGTACATGGCTTTGCAGCAATCCCTCATACTGGACCTAAATGAAGTGACAGCGGAAAGAAAAACTCCCCATTAAGGGGAAGGAAAACCTCCAGCAGAACCGGGCTCAGTATGAATCTGCCTCGACCGACTGGGGGTTAGAGAAGACAGAGCAGAGACACAACAAGAGAGACAAAAAAGCACAGAAGCACACATTGATCCAGTAATCTGTTCTACATTAGATGGTAATAGCGGGTGATATGTCTTCCCTGGATGATGTCACAGCTAACAGAACGCCAGAACAGGTGTACCTACTATGAAGAGAAAAAAAAGAGAGAACAAAAAGTTAAAAGCTGAAATGATGACAAGCAATGCAAAACTGGAGAACAGTAGAACTCAGTAGAGTGAGAAAAATAGGCCCTGATGTCCTCCAGTAGCCTAAGCCTATAGCAGTATAACTATAGAGGTAGCTCAGGGTAACATGAGCCACTCTGACTATAATCTTTGTCAAAAAGGAAAGTTTTAAGATTAGTCTTAAAAGTAGACAGGGTGTCTGCCTCACGGACCAAAACTGGGAGTTGGTTCCACAGGAGAGGAGCCTGATAGCTAAAGGATCTGCCTCCCATTCTACTTTTAGAGACTCTAGGAACCACCAGCAGACCTGCAGTCTGAGAGCGAAGCGCTCTGCTAGGAACATACGGGGTAATCAGAGCTCTGATTTGATGGAGCTTGATTATTAAGGGCTTTATACGTTAGAAGAAGAATTTTAAATTATATTCTTGATTTAACAGGAAGCCAATGAAGTGAAGCTAAAATTGGAGAAATATGATCCCTCTTGTTGATTTTCATCAGAATTCTTGCTGCAGCATATTGGATCAGCTGAAGACTTTGAACTGCATTTTGTGGACTTCCTGATAGTAAAGAATTACAATAGTCCAGCCTTGAAGTAACAAATGCATGGACTAGTTTTTCAGCATCACCCCTGGACAGAATGTTTCTAATTTTGGCAATATTCCAGAGGTGAAAAAAGGCAACTCAGGAAACCTGTTTAATATGGGATTTAAATGATTTGGTCAAAAATAACACCTTTATTACCAGAGGCCAAGTTAATGCCATCCAGATTAAGTGATTGATTAAGAAGTTTATTTTTTGACGACTCTGGTCCAAAGATAACAACTTCTGTCTTGTCAGAATTTAAATACAGGAAATTTAAAGTCATCCAGCTTTTGATGTCATCCAGACATGACTGCAGTTGAAGTAATTGATTGGATTCATCAGGATTTATGGATAAATATAGCTGAGTGTCATCAGCATAACAGTGGAAATGAATCCCATGCTGTCTGATAATTTTGTCAATCGGAAGCATATATATAGTAAAGAGAATTGGTCCAAGGACTGAACCCTTTGTTACTCCACGAGTGACCCTAGAGTTCGAAGAAGATTTATTATTAACATGAACAAACTGGAATCTGTCCGATAGAGAAGATTTAAACCAGCCTAATGCTCTCCCCTTAATCCCTACAGTATGCTCAAGTCTTTGTTGGATAATATTGTAATCAACTGTATCAAATGCAGCACTGAGATCTAACAGGACAAGTACAGACACAAGTCCGTTATCTGAGGCCATTAGAATATCATTAGTGACCTTCACCAGAGCCGTTTCAGTGCTATGATGAGCTCTGAAACCTGACTGAAACTCCTCAAGTAGGTCATTATTTTGTAAATGTTCACAAAGTTGATTAGCAACTACTTTCTCAAGAATTTTAGATAAGAAAAGAAGATTAGATATAGGTCTGTAATTTACTAACTCATCTTGATCAAGAGATGGTTTCTTAAGTAAAGGTTTAATAACAGCTACTTTGAAAGCCTGTGGTACATATCCATTTAATAAGGATAGATTAATCATGTCTAAAATAGGACCACTGATCAAAGGGAATACCTCCTTAAACAACTTGGTCGGGATCTAAAATTTTAGATAGCTCAGAAAGCTCTACTGCTTCTAAATAGTTCAAACACTGTGCAGGTTCTAAAGATTCCTCCAACGCTGCCTCACTTACTGAGGACGAGGTAATCATGTTTGGGAGGATGCCAATTATTTTATTTTTAATGGAATCAATTTTATTTATTTAAATACTGTTAATTCTTCACAATAAATGCCATATGTCAGCACAAGGTCTAAAGTATGGAGCCAAGAGTGTGTCGGTTTATGCACATTTTGAGCAAAACCAATTGAATCTAGGATAGTTTTAAAGGCTACACTAAGGTTATCACATTCTGTGTCAACATGAATGTTGAAATCCCCCACTATAATATCCTTGTCAGTGTTTATTACCAAATCAGATAAGAAGTCTGCCAACTGATCCAAAAACTGAGTATAAGGGCCCGGTGGACGACACAAAACAACAAACATAAGAGGTTTTATTTCTTTGCAATTTGGATGACGGAAAATGAGGGTTAAATGTTCAAAAGAACTGTACTTATTAATTGGCCTGGGACTAATTAATAAATCAGACTGAAAGATGGTTGCCACTCCTCCTCCTCTTCCCACAGATCTGGGAATGTGGAAATTTGAATAATTGGAGGGAGTTGACTCATTTATACTAACGTAGTCCTCTTGTAGCCAGGTTTCTGTGAGACAAAATAAATCAATCTGATTGTCGGAAATCAATTCATTAACTAACAAAGTCTTTGGAGGGAGAAACCTTATATTTAATAGACCACATTTAATTGTTTTATTTTTTGGTTCAAGATGAGCCGTGTTGATTTTTATTACATTTCTGTGATTTGTTGCTATTAGATCAGTTTTTGATCTATTCAGTTTTGGCCGTGGGAAAGACACCGTCTCAATAGGGTGGTAATATCTGGCTCAATTCTACTGTGGTAACTTATACAACCCTTTATGAGCACCGTGGCACTTTATTAAAGCATGTTAACAAGCACTTTATTTAGCACTGCACTTTAAGTATGGGTTTACACATTAATAACTCTTTCACAGTTTTAAGAATTTACTGGATATTTATTGAGTATTTTAATAATTAGTGGTTAGCCTTTTGCTCCAGGGCCTGCATGGCTGCTCCTCATTAAGAAGAGTGGTGGTTGCCTGTGAGGAGAAACGAATTGTTACTTGGATTAAATGAGGTGTGCTGTTGGGTAAAATGTAGGTAAATGTTGTCTGTAAAGTCTAGAGGTAAAAGTGAGTGTAAAGAGGTGCTGGTTGAGATGTGATTACGACGGTTTTCGCTGTGTCCTCTCCAGGTTCTTTGGATCAATGCTTCCACAGGGTCCAGACTCTGTTTCAAGCTTTCGGGAGAGTCCATGGGAAAAGAGTCTCGGGGTTTCTGTACATGGGTTTCTTGGTGTTTTCATAATGGTGATAAAGTGTAATGGTAAATAAATAAATAAATTCAATAATGGTAAATGGTAAAATGTATATATCTAAATTTGTTAAAGTGTATGTGTATATAGATTGCTAGTAAAATTTGGTAAGCTCACCTGTAAGGAAATGATGGTTTAGTCCTTCAACACCAGAATGTATTTAAGGCCGCGTTTGTCAGTAGACAAAGAAAGGTCTTGTTGTGGTTGAAAGGCTTGACAGTTTGTCTGTGAAGTTGTGCTGAAAGTGGACAAATAAAGACCTCCGCTGTAAGTCCATCCAAAAAAACACCATGTTAGACCACTGGATGATTATTTAGACCTCTGGCCCCAGTCCCCCTGCGACCCTGCATTAATAAGTGGGTATAAACAGATAAAATGAATTGATGGTTATTTAGATATGAGAGGGTGAGTCACCGATGATTTACCTGTGTGAAACATGCACAGTGGCAAATGGGCTGAATATATTTAGCATTTTTCGTATAGCTTTTCTAGTCACACTGACCACTCAAAGCCCTTTACCCAATTACACTCACTAACACACACATATACACAATTACACTGATTGGTAAGCACCTTGGGGTTTAGTGCCTTGACCAAATGGCATTTCAACATGTAACAGGAGGAATCTGGAATCAAACCCAAAATTTTCAATCTGCAAGAACGACCACTCTACCCACTGAGCAACAGTCACCCCAGCTGCTGTGTAACAATGTTTCAGAGCAGCTACCAAATACCAAAGTAAGACAGTGTAACGCCAACAACCCAACATTCACATAAACTGCTACAGTATATTTGCTTTTTTTGTCAGGTTTTAGAGCTCATCATAGCACTGATGAACATCACAAATCACATCATCTCATACCCTTAGATAATGGACTTGTGTGTATGTGTCCTGTGTCTCAGTGCTGCGTTTGATACAGTTGCTTACAATATTCTCCTAGAGAGGCTTGAACATGCTGTAGGAATCAAGAGGACCACACTAGACTAGTTTAAATCTTATTTGTCAGATCCCAGATCGTTCATGTAAAGAGCAACTCTAGCGTTAGTTGTGGAGTACCACAGGGTTCAATGCTTGGGCCATTTCTCTTTAGTATATGTACATGTTAAATGCATGCTGGATATGATGAATTGCTGCAAAGTCAACAACACAATGCAAGCATCTGTTCAGTTACTTCATGCTTATCCAGGAGGAATGAATGCAAGTCAATGTCTTGATACAATCTATTGAGATTCCTTAGAAGACTTTTTGAACAACCTGCCGGTATGATTGAATTGGATTGACTTTGTAAAATACCTTGAGATAACCTTTGTTTGAGAAATGTCGCTATATGAATACATTGACTAGAATTAAAAGGAAATGCTTACAACACCTTACTTTTATGTCAGATAGTTACCCAGATGAGAAATGTCTAGGTAACACTGTATCCAACTTTTATTACCAGCATAAAGAATTGTCAGCTTCTTTGATCTTGAAATAAGATTGACATAAACCTCCAAGATGATTTTGAGATTGGAGTTGTTTTAAGACAGTAGATGCCTGCTTTGGTTTTGATTCCACCTGGATGAGCAGTTGGGACCAACTAATCTGGATGACCTGAATTTTTCTTTTACTTGCCGAGGCAGGTTGAAAATGTGCTGAGACTGTTTATGGATCTGAGACCTCGGATTAAAGCGAGCAAGCTGGATCTAGACTAAATGAAGATACCCAGAGATGTGTGACCTTTCAAACAGAAGTTCACTTTAAAATCTCTGACCTATCCTCTAAACTGAAAACTTGTGCAGTTATGAATTATTTAAAACATTTGGAACAGACAGCAGGGCAGTGACACATGAAACCCTAAAGAGCACAAAGTCAAAGCATGCACACACTTTCCATTGGTGCAGAACAATTTGAATGAACCTTACATTAAGTGTTGAAGTACAAAGCATGAATACACAGAAAAACTGAATCAAACAAGCCAACCATTGAATTCAATAATAATAATTATTCAATAATAATATTGGAATATTTCAAAAGGACCAACAATTTGCTGATCCAGGGTAGTGAGAAGGTAGCAAAACTACTTCAGATAAAGGTTTCTTTACTTCTTTTTCTTATGGTTGCTAGAATTTGGGATTGGCTGATATAAGCAGACTTAAAAATCAAGCTACTGATTATTGAGACTTACAGTCCTTGCTCTGGTGTCACCATTCAAATGATTTGGAACACGTGTAATAGATAAATTAGGTGCTATCCACTAGATCTGTGGAGAAGACAGCTGGAGAGGTTTGTGTGATCTGACCCAGGAGACCATGCAGTGAGAATAGTTTAACAGCTGTGGGAGGATAAGCCCCTGTGACTTACAGCTCCACGGAGCCATAAACAAAACACAAGCAAAGGAGCCTTTGAAGCTAAAGGGACCATGCGATGACTGAATATGCTCCCTGGGACATTAAATGTGTTTTTGGCATTCAAAGGCGGTGCTTGTAGTTTTTATTCCTCCTTCCACAGAAAGACTTGTGAAAACTGGAAGTGGTAGGGGTATGGTTGTTTTATTCTTATTGCTGGATTTTTGTTTTTTAAGGAGAGGTTTGTGAAATACTGTACCAACGGTTTATTCTTGGCAGATGACAGGACCATGCTTTGCTCCATTTATGGAAGTCCTTTTTGTTCCATTGAATACAATGGAAAAAAACAAAGTAGCTCCTTTCTCCTTCCATAATAATTCACATGGATAGTGGGACATATACAGTGGCCTTAATATTTATAAGAAAAAAAACATACTTATCATTAGCCACAAAGTTACACTTTACAGTTTAGGATTTGTTTGGATAAAACCCCATCAGATGTTAGATTTAATGTGAATTGGTCAATGGTGAGTCAGGTGATTGCTCTGTACCAGCTCATTAGTACGGCTGATCCAAGAATACGTTGCTACTGCGAAGAAATGTTTGTGGTGCTATGTTTCTGAGCTTTCCATCAGCAGAATTATGGTTAAAGTTTCAAAGTGGAACTCATGTGCGCTGGTAGCCTCTCTCCTTATCTGGCGGCTCAATTTATTACTGATGTTCAGACACAATAGAGGACACAAACAAGTAATTCAGCATTTCTTTCTGTTTATCCTGCAGCTTGCTCGCTTTAATCCAACGTCTGAGATCCATAAACAGTCTCAGCACATTTTCAACCTGCCTCGGCAAGTAAAAGAAGAATTTAGGTCATCCAAAAAAAATCAGGAATTATGGTCACCATGTTACTATGATGCATTCTGTTATGGTTCATATCAGGTCTGATGGCCACTACGTCAGAAGAACTATTGCAGGAATTGCTGAGCAGACCTGGCAAAAGTATTCAGACCCCTAAGTGTTTTTCACATTGTGTCTTATTAAATATAGAAACCTCAGTTTATTTTTCATTAGGATTCTATGTTACAGACCAATACAAAGGGACGTATAATCGTGAAGTGTAAATAGAAATGATTGTTTTCAAAGTTTTCCAAAACTGAAACTCTGAAAAGTGTGGCATGCATTTTTTATAACACATGAATGAGCTTTGACTTAAGTCAAGCCATTGTAGTGTTTAATATATTTATGAATTTCCACAATATAATATGAAAAATTAAATACAACCCACCCATCAAACAACTACCGCAACTCCCCGATAAACTGTCACTTACAAGGTATATAACAAAAAATTGAAACCATACAAGCACCAATGCCGAGAGTTATAAACCCACTGCTCAACCAAAGCTTCAAGGGACAGCTATTCATGGACCTTTGTCGAAGGCTTATTAAAGAAGATCAAAAAAGATTTACAGACTTTGTAAAACCTATTTGCCAAATCTCTCATCACATCACTGATTTTTTTTCCTATTTTAAATTGATTAGTACATCTTTTAGCCAATGCAATGCTGTGAGTGGGGAAGCCTCCTTCCATTTTAAAAGAATTAAACGTTATGCCAAAGCTTTGAAAATGCAATGACCAATGGGTAAACCTAATCCTTTAGAGGCAATTCCAAAAAAGCAGTGGGTTTGGGGTGATCTTGATGCCAAGTACAGCAGAGAGTACTTCACAGGTACCACCTCAATATATCGATGTTTTGGGGCAGAGCCAAAACATATTAATGTAGCTTCCTCAGACTCACATCTGTCACATGTGTTCTCAATTTGAGGGTAAATTTTGGCCAGTTTAGATTTATAAAGTTGTGTCCGGTGTACCACTTTAAACTGAATAAGAGAAGATTACCAATACAGATTGAAGATGAGTGAATTTTAGGTCAATCCATGGTAGCTCTGGCTGTTTTTGCAACAGTTTCGCCTCTAACAGGGTTCTATTTTCGTTCTTCTTCCCATCGACGCAGACCAGCTTTCCTGTCCCTGCTGAAAAAAGGCATCCTCACACCATGATCCTGCCACCTCCATGTTTACCAGTGCAGCAGCAGCAGCTTTTCTCCATGCATGGCGTTATGCATGTAGGCCTTAAAGTTTATTTTATGTACCATCTGACCAGAGAACCTTTTTATTCTTATGTTCGCTGTGTCCCCCACATGGCTTTCTGCGAACTAGACTCCAAATGGCTTCTTTCAAGATTGTCTTTCTTCTTGGCATAAAACACAGGTGGACTCCATGTGCTAAACAGGTGACCACTAAAGGCTATTGGTTTCATTGGATTTTATTTGAGAGCATTTGCAGTTATTTTATGCAGTCTTGTCAAACATTTGCACACCTTGTGTATCTCGGTCTCCAGATTAAAACAGCGTCGGAGTCAGTGGTGCTCACCAGCAGCAGCAGGAGAGCCTCCTCCTTATGTGTTAACGGATGAGCATGCTGGAATGAGGACTGGGTTTTTGTCGTGGTGACATTTAAAGTGATGAGTCCAGCGCCGCCAGAAAGGTGGGGAGATGCTTTCAGTCCAAAGATAATAATAGTAAGAGGAGCCAGATAGCAAAAACAGTGTATCTGTGATGCCGGGACATTCTGGAATTGATCACTAGAGCTGTATGTTTGGCTTGGCTGCCAAATTCTTATCTGCTATTAACAGAGTGTGTAGAAAGACTTGTACTGAGGCATAAATCACAAGACTTGGGTCCAGTCAGGCTTCAGGAGGGGTAATTAGTTATACTGATCCTCTGTATACCAGAAACAGGATTAGGCCGAGCATGTACTCTCTGTTGCTCTCATTATCATATTAAATGATGTAGACCCAAACACTGAGATGAGAGATAAATTAAATGTAAATTCAATTCATGTTATTTATAGAGCGCCACTTCACAATACACGTCATCACAAGTCACTTTACAGATTCAATTCAACCAGGTCATTCAGAGAAATTGGTTAAAAAGAGGTTTTTTTATTATTTTTTTTACGTGTCCTGTCTGGCAGTGTAGCATTAGGAATTGCTCTCTTAAGAGCAAAGAGCAAAGCCAAAGAGAGCCCAACTGATTTACTTTCACAAGTGAAGCATTACTGCTTTTGCCACAGACAAAAAAAACTTGTTCGATTTTGTTTTGGGATTATTTCAAATTCTGTGGACACAGACACGGAAAGGTAAAAGAGAAAGAAAAGTAACCGAAAAAGATCAGACAAAATGTTAAAAGGGATAAAAGGTGACAAATATAGAGCACAGGAAAGGAAGAGTACAAGATGACATCCCCTGAGTCTGCTTCTACACCTGCAGAGATTTATATAAAAAGAATAGTAAAACCAACCAAAAAAAAGTATCACAGGTCACATGCCTTGATAACATTGCTGAAAAATATGTTGTATATCGTGGCAGCCAAAGCTAATGATAGGATTTATCAAGTGAATCTGTGGGTCCAAGCACCTAGATTCCTAGTAAGTGTTTTTTAGGGTGCACTTGTATATGTAAGGTTTGTTCATAAGAAAGATGCTCAGTAATGGTTGTGAGGAGCCAAAGATTTTGCCTCCCAGAGCGCCGAGGCAGACACCGGGGACCACAAACTCACCAGTGGCTCAAGGCCCAAGCCAACGGAGGGGAGTCGAACACGGGGGATCGGCCCCAGAGAAAGATTCTAGTAATCTGAGAGGGAGAGAGAGAGAGAGAGGGGGGTGCTGGAGATAAAATACTACATCATCTGCATAAAGACTAATTTTATGTTCGATTTTCATGCATTTTACAAAATGTTTTCTAAGGAAACCCAGCAGATTGCATTGAGTCATTGAGAGAAACACAGCTAAGCAGATAAACTGAGCGTGTCTGAAAGTCTCTAGGGTGAAAGAGAGCAAACACAGATATTCACAGTAAAAGCTCAGTACAGTATCACAGAGAAAAAAAAACAGAGTTGGAAATAAATAAAGCAAAATTGAAGAATAGCTGTAGAATGTGCAGATTGAGGGAAAGTTATCATTACGTCCTTCAGACTAAACCTCAAAAGAAATAAAAGGGGAAGATTTTGGTTCAGGGATTTAATTGTATTTGTTTGAACATACACTAACAGGATGGAGTGGTTTCATTTTTTTTTTTTCTATGTAACCAAGGAAAGCCTGCAATGATTTATTGAATATAATAGACGACTTGTTGTGGAAACGAAAGCAGACTGAGCTGACTGAGCGAGGACACACAAAATGCAGTGTGCTCGGAAACAGAGGCTGGGCAGGGATTATAACTGATCTATGGGAAGCAATGGTACAGATAAGTGTTACCACTAATGGTAACCCCTTGTATAACAGAATGGATTATCTGCTCTTGCAAAATCCACACACAACATGTACACCTGCAGGTAAGAGGTTTCTGAGATTTTTTTTTCTTTTGCTTTTTGGCTGCATGGGAACATGTCTAAATCCTGCCTGATGCACAAGCAGAGCAAATATCCTTCTGTGCTAGCAACAATGCAACGGTTGCCGTGAAACCTGAATCCTGATGCTGTGGCATATGTCTGATTTCAAACCTAAAACAGTGATGGAAGACGCAAAGACGAACACCGCTCATCAGCGGATACAACAGCTGGCTGCCATGGAGACCGCCAGGGAAGAGTCGTCGTTAAAGAAGGAGCCAAAGTGAATTGTTTAGTTCGTCTGCTGCTTGTTCGTGAGGAGATTTGATAGGTCCTGTGTCTTGTGATATGTGTTTCACTGCTTTGGACTTTATTTTACATTTAATTTCATATTATGTTGAAGTCTGACTAAATTCATAAGCTTTATTTCATTCGGAATTATGCATGTTTCATTTACCTTTAGAGCTTCATCGCTCAAGGCCTAAATCCAACCATAATTATAACGATGAAACAAACAACAAAAATAATCCTTCCTTAAACACCCCTTTATCAAATAGGATCCACGGTTAGGACAAACGTCCTGATTTTGTAATCAGAGTGAAGAAGCAAGAAAGACACACATACACCCTTTGTGCTACACTGTTGTAGCCAGCAATTACCAAGTTCAGATTTTTAAACCAAATTACAACAAACTCAAGTTCAAAGTGTGAATTTGTAAATCAAATTAGGCTGTTTTTTGCGGTATCATGCCACTCGTTGTTTTTGTCTCATTAAAAACGAAACATGTGTTTGAGGGAAGGTGAGGTGACCAAAGTATCCGGGCAGAGTTTCAGAGCTCCCTTTGTCTTCAGTAAACGAGGCGCTGAGCTGCTAATTGAAGGATCACGTCGAGCTGCGAGCGGAAGGTCCCCCTGACAGATGGCAAGACTCAGAAAAAGAAATCGTTCACCCAGTGCGGAGACATCAATACGAGCTGGAGCCTGCTGCCAGGATGGCTCGCGACGTGAGACAACAGCTCACGCTTCATGTCAGATCTCAGTTTTGAGCTGCTGTTGACTGCCTTTTCTTCGACTGAGGAGGAGCAGGAAAAGATAACAGAGGGAAGGCTCCGCTGCAGGAGACCTGCGAGGGAAACGCTGTCACGGAAAGCTTTCCGTCAGCCTTCAGTCGTGTCAGATCTGGACAGCGAGTATGACTGCTGACTGCTTTGTTTCATGTTAACATCAGACTGACAAACTGCTGCCCTACTTAGGCTCTGACATGAGAGACGCACCACCAAAACACTTTGCTAGCCTCAGGGCTTCTGCTATCATTACTGTTAGTTTGGAGGTAGACATTCTGTGAAGACTTCTTGCTTAAAAAATGGATTCAGAATCAAATCAACTTTATCTTAGGCCCAGCAATGTTAGACAATTTACAGCAGAGAAAAATATGTTTTGGAGACAAGGCAAAATGTAGCTCTATTTAATAATCTCCATGCACGCTTGATTTCTTTATGCTTTGGTTCCAAATAGACAAACTTTCTGGAAATCTGTCAAACTGTTCATAAAGTAGAACAAGTTCCCCAGGAAGAAGGTCTCATGTTCAAGTCTTTTCTGGGGGCCTTTTTTGCATTTAGTTTACATGGTCTCCTTGTGCCTGCATGGGTTCACTCGGGGTAATCCGGGTTCCTCTTGCAGTACTGAATCTTAGGTTAACTGTCCCCTCTAAAGTGACCTTGTTATTTCCATTTCTACCCTCATCTGTATCAGTACTACAGTTTGGTTTACTTTCAGCGTATGGAGAAAAACCAACGTTCTTTGTTGCTATTTTATACATTTCATGTAAAGTGTGAATAGGCATATATTATCTGTATAACCTGATAGTATCCTCTACGAGCCGATAGACAGGCGTCCTCACAAAGACTAGGAAAGTAGAGCACATCACCCCAGCTCTGAAGTGGGTTAAAAACCTCTTTGCTTAGTGTTGCCTTTGAATGTTAATCGTTTAGTTTGTAGTTCAACTCATCTTATATATTGACCTGTTGCTATAATTCCACTGCTATGTGCTTCCTCTATATATTTTCTTGGTATATTTGTGTTCAGCACTTTGAATTGTCTTGTTACTGATATGTGCTATACAAATAAACTTGCCTTGACTCTTAGGGAAACTGATTCCTGTAAACCTTCCCCTGTAGGGGACTTCTAAGTCAGTAACTAAGGGCTTGATTTGGATGAAACAAAGGGTGACATCCGGGTGACATGGTGTCCATCTTTTATTCATATCTACAATGAAAAACACAACTGTCATTACCCCATAAGACTGACCTATCAAGGCATTTTCAATTCACTTAAAGTTTATTTATATAGCACCGATTCATGATACATGTGATCTCAAGGCACTTTCCAAAGACAAATTCAATCAGATTATACAGATTGGATCAGATTACACAGAAACCCATCAAATTGCATCAAGTCTTGACAAGCAGCATGAAAGAGCATAGAGCCATAGGGACAGTTGTCTGCATTGTCCATGGCTTTGCAGCAATCCCTCATACTGGGCAAGCATGAAGCTTGTAGTGGAGAGGAAAACTCCCCTTTAAGGGAAGGAAAAACCTCCAGCAGAACCAGGTTAAGTGTCAATGGTCATCTGCCTCAACCGACTGGGTGTTAAAGAAGGCAGAGCAGAGACACAAAAAGAGAGACAGCATGGCTGCCACTAGACCCCAGAGTCTGTGATGTGGTATCTGTAACCAAGATTCACCTACCCATTTATAGTACTGGACAGGAAGAACATGTAATCTTCATGCAGAAAGGCCATTGCCAGGATTTGATCACAGGACCTTCTTGCTGCAAGGTGTCATGATGCAGCCTGAAGGCTGCATTCTGAACATTTCTTGCTCCTTCCCCAGTGCAGCCCTGATTGGGAACACCTGTCAGGCTGCAATCAACCTTGGACTCGTTCCACCTGCTCACACCTCTATAAGAACTCACCTCAGTTTGTCCATAGTCACCGGTTCGTCTCAAGTCCTTTGAACATAATGCCTGTCCTGTTCCTGCTCGTGTCCTGGTCCTGTTCCCGTACCTCTGCAACCTCCGTCTGGTAAATGACTCTGGCTTTCATCATCCACTTCTTGCTGCTTCAATAAACTCTGGAAACCAGCTCTGTGTGTGTGTTCTGGGTTCATCCAAGACAATCGTGACACAAGGCAACAGTGCAAACAATTGTACCAACATCCAAAGATATCAGCTGTGAGGTGGGTCATCAGATATTCTTCTGCCCAGCACAAATGTTCAATTGGCGTGAAATTTGCAGGCCAAGTGAGGCCCTCCGACTCATTGTTGAACCAACCTTCTTGAACCATTTTTTTGCAGGGCCCATACCCACTGATCTCTATTTATTCACTGGATTGCTGATTTTCCCGAAAAACTGAAGTCACTGGCGGCCATCTTGCTACTCCCTACTCTCACAGAATCCCATAGATTTGGTTGCAACAACAAGCAGTTTTCTGGCTGTGTGAAAACGTTTTACAGGTAATTCTACAGTCAGTGGATGTACTAACACTATCAACTACTAGGAAATTAGGTGCTGAAATATTTTACATGTTCATATTAAATGTGTATATGTAAATATGTTTTGTATATTATATATTTATTGTCAGGATTTGTTCTGATGAACCCGAACACCACCACACACACAGAGCTACGTTTAAGGAGCTTTTATTGAAGGCTTTGAGTAATGGAGATGGAGACCAGAGACTGTACCAGACAGGAGGAGATGGCTGAGGGTAGACACACGGTGAAGCTGGAGCAGGCAGTTAGCTGAGCAAGGCGTCAGAGGTAGGGATCTCAGGCTAGAAGGTGTGAGACTCAGGCAGGCAACAAGGAGTGAATGCAGATGACCCAGCGACGAGGAGCAGACTGAAGAGGGCTTATATAGAAGAGCTGGCAGGTGTATTGAGTCCGGACTTGATTATTGCAGCAGGTGAAACTGATCCAGCATGGAGTGAAGCAGGGCAGAGTGGATGGTGGAAGGATCTGGAACTGTCCATGGTGCAGAACGGAGACCTGCACCCTGACATTTATAAATAAATAAATATAAATATATATATTTATAATAAATAAATATAAATATATATATTTATAAATAAATATAAATATATATATATATATATATATATATATATATATATATATATATATATATATATATATATATATATATAACATGCAAAAAAATTTTCAGCACATGATTTTCTCAGTACTTGATAGTTTTAGTACATAACATAAAAGTATATGGCATTTGACATTTTAAAAGTTTTAAGCCCTCCCTGAACATGAGAAAATCCATTGCTGTAGCGCACATATTCCCTAGTTACTGGAGGAAAATAGGGAGTACCAATATGGCGGCTGGTGGCTTCAAAGCGACTCGTTCTAACAGCGGGCTATTAGCAATCCAGTGTATAATAGAGATCAGTGCCCATACCTTACTAAAAGAGGCCAACCCATTTGTAAATACGGTTTTCATAAAAGAAGTGTGTCAAGTGTGTGTAACATCCACATGAATGGCCGTATTCCCCGGGCAAACAACGGTGAATGTAAAAGAGAACGTTTATCACACCAGGCCACCTTCTTCCAACGCTCTGTGTTTCAGGTCTGAGGATCATGTTCGCATTGTTGGCCTTTTCAGCTGTAGACAGGGGTCAGCGAGGGCAACCTGACTGACCCAGAACTCCACAGACTGTGATGCACTGTGTATTCTGACGATGTTCCTTCAGAACCGGCCTCGGCTTCTTCAGCCATCTTAGGAAATCTTGAAATCCCCCAGGATGAGAAGGAGAGAGTTGCTGTCGGGAGGTGTGGGGGTCTTGGTTTACCTTTTACCCGTCCATCTGATCTTGGATGAACAGAAGACAACAGACTGATAGCTCATCTTTCGGACTGGACCACACGTCAATGGGCATCAAAGAACCTTAGCCGTCAATGACCCCTTTCCCCCGGTATACCACTGGTCCTTCCTTGGACCACTCTGACAGATACGGAAGACTGCAGACCAGAACCATCAGTAAAGAATGGAAATGCTCTGACCCAGTCCTCCATTTTCACTATTTAACTAAGGAAACTGGAACAAAATGTATTTTTTAAGTTACTAACCTTCCTTTACCAAGTCATCCACACTAAGTGGAATTTTAATTTTCAGATTTAATGCTATACTGTTCATGCAAAAAATATTTTTAATCTTGCTTGTTTCATACTATTTGGTTGTGATACTACCCGGTTGTGATCATGCTGGGAACTGGAAACATTTGCTGTGTCTGAAGTTCAAACAAGCTTTTTAAAAAACATTTTATTTTATGTCAAAAGTTAAATTTCCCAAAGCTCGCAATTTTATAAAGACGTAAGCTGATTGACACGTTTCTGAACTTCCTGGCATTTTTGTTGTAGCTGGTTGGACTGGAACAACATTTTGAAAATGGAGTGAGATCATGTGAGAATAACCAAGCAAACAGACTTTGATCAAATAAATATCCCAATTAAGAAGTTGGATTGTGTAAATGTACAAGCTTCTTTTTAAATGCAATACTGATCAAAGCTTTAATAACATTTAGTAGTAGGAGTAATAGGTAAGAATGGCAGTGCTTTGAAAAGGTATTAATGGCAATAGACAATAGATTGAATGGCAGACAAAGCATTGCTTTCCACAGAATGTCAGATGGGTTTTGGTGTGGATTTTAACTGGACCACTCCAACATCAATTAATTTGAATCTAAACCATCCCATTGTCTGTCTGTGGTTCAGGTCAGGTGAACCTCTGACCCGTCTCAAGTGGTGTGCAGCCTCTAATGAGTTTTCTTCCAGGATTAGTCTTTAGTCCAACACCTGTGACCAGCTTCCATGTCCCTGGAACATGTTGCTGCCAACATGTGGTTCCGCCGTGGGATGGTTTATTTGGGGTGATGTTCATTGTTGGTTTTCCACATTTTGCCACATTTACATGTAGTCAGAAGAAGTTGGATTTTGTTCCCAACTGTTTCTGTGTGTTTGGTGTGTCTTCTAACTACAAACCAGACTTCTCATTGCTGTATCCCAACAATGGCTTCCTTCTGGCCACTACACCAACAAAGACAAGGTTTGTGACAAAGTGACCAACAGCGGTCCTCTTAACAGACATGAGTTTAGGATCTCTGCAGCTCCTCCAGAGTTAGCACAAGGCTGCTTCTATGGCCAGCCTGTCAGGTTAAGTGGATGGTCAGGTCTCTCCAGGTTTGGAGGTGTGCCACACTCTTTTCACTTTCAGAAGATAAATGGAAGAGTGCTCCACGAGAAGTCCAAAGCACGAGATATTGTTTTAGAACCTAATTTGGATTGCACATAAGTGACTCACATTTTAGGTGAGCTTCCAAGGCCGCTGTCCAGGATTTTAGGGCCGAAGGTAAATGCATGCCATGCATCAGTTTCCTTTGTATGCCCTGTGAATCACCACTTTGTTTTGGGCCATCGTGTAAAATTCCAACAAAATGCACTCTCAAGGTTTTGGTTGTAATATGAAAAAACTGTGAGAAGATCCAATGGATATGAATACATCTCGAGCCACTGTATAAATATGTCAATAAAATTAGCCTTACAAGGATTTCTAATTGGATTTTCTTTGGCTACGTTCTCAGCATCATTCAAAAAAGGACACACTCCGGCAACATTTCAAAGTTCATCATATATAAAACAATAATTTATTATGACTGTCATTGTACAAGATTCAAATTGTGAGGCTAACTAGGGCTTTGTTAAGCTGGTTCTCTGCCCAATGCATGAAATCCTATAGAAGCAAGAGCATCTATAGTATATGTGTGCATAAAATAAAACACATCCACAACAGATTGAGAAACATCTCACTCTAAAGCTCACATACATACACACATTGGTATCAACGTTCTCTGCATATCGGAACAGATGCTACGTCGCTGGTGGTCTTCAACTTTGGGAAATCAGCACCTTTTGGGAAATATTTCAAAAAGAATTACTTTCTTACAAAAACTATATTGTTTGATTCACAAAAAAACCTTTCCAAAAGGCTTCAGTTCTGTTTTTTATCGGGAAAATAGCATTGTGTCCATAAAAGTGTAACGGTAAAATACTGATAAGATATATATATATTTATATATATATAATATAGTACAAACAAACTGAAAGTAATATAAATGCTGGCTGGTAAAGTATGGCACATGTTCTTTACACGCTTTCAAAATCTTCCAAAAAGTCAAATATTGCTGTTTTTTTCCAAAAAAAAAATTCCAAAAGAGCCAAAAAGGTAGAAAAGATTAGAGAAAACGCTTCTGAAATCATTATTTTACAGCAGCAGAGTCCTGTTCAGCGAAGGCCATTCATCTTTTAATGGATCCCTGCGCCCTGGCTGCAGTGAATGAAAACGATCATCCTGAACAGCTTTCCTCATTTCTTATTTACACAATGACACCACACGCTTACAGCAGCTCTTTCTGCTCCAGCTGGTGTCGTCCTATGTACACGCCGCTCCCCTGGCGCCTGGGAGCAGGACTCACACCGTCGTCACAGACAGGAGCGAGTTATAAACCCTGGTCCCGTCGGGCGACTTGGTTCCGTGGGTCAGCAGTTCCTGGATGGTCATCCAGTTGTCAAAAATCTTCTTGTTCCTCTTTTTCATCATCTTTTTGTGGCTGAGTTCGATGATGTTGGGCTCCTTCTTGTCCTCCGCGGCGCTCTGCTCCCTCAGGCAGTCCACCCGGCTCTGCTTCATGAACTCGCGCCGCTGCTTCTGCTCCTTGGCCCGCACGGCGTGCTGCTTGCGCTCCTCCTTGCTCCAGTAGCGGCCCATCTTCAGCTCGCTGATGGCGTCGTCGTCCGTGGTCATGCCGCTGCGCTCCTCGTGGATGCGCAGGGCGCGCTCCCTCAGCAGCCTGTCCCGGATGGGCCGCTTCGTGATGTACCGCGTGCCGTCGCTGCGGATCTTCACCTTCCACTCCATCCTGGGCTCCTGGTCGCCGGGGCTGGCCGGGCACATGCTCACCAGGCTCATCTGGCTCTGGGCGTATTCCACGGCGGATTTCTGCTGGATCAGCTGCATGTAGCTTTGGTAGTGCTGGGCGTGGGCGGGGATGTGAGCGTGCTTGTAGGGGGAATGGGGCTGAAAGCTCCGTCCGCCCTTACCCGACTCTCCCAGCTTCCTTTCTTTGCTCTCGGCCTGCAGCTCTCCGTCTGCGTCCTTAGAGGAGCCTCTGCTCCGGCCGGGGCTGCAGGCTTCCTGCACAGGAGACAGGAGGGGCTTGTGTGTCTTGCCATTGGAGCCGCCGGACCCAGACGGTCCGGCTGCACCCTGGTTCTCCGCTCCTCGGCGGAGGGAGTTATCTGGAGACAGCTCCAGGGTGAGGGGGGTGCTGCGGCAGCTCTCGCCGGTGTTGTAGGCACTCGAGCTGTCCTTATCCGATTTCTCAGGCAGCTCTGTGATGTCTGACAGCTCGTGGCGGCGGGCGTCTATGCTCGTGTTGTAGTTGCGGAAGCCGCTGTCGTGGAGCATCCACAACTCTCCGCACTGCTCCCTCAGCTGCTGCATCTTGTGGGCGCGGACGATGTTCAGGCACTCCAGCTCGATGCTGCGCAGCTCCTCGTTGAGTAACTCCAGCTCCTTGTCCACGCCCTCCTCGGCGTGACCTTCGGCGCCGCCGCCGGCGGCCAGGCTGAACAGACCCTGGGCTCCGCTGTTCCTCATCTGACACTTCAGCTCCAGCAGCTCTCGGAAGCGCTCGCACTCGGCGGCCGGGATGCCCAGGAAGTCGGCGTCGGCGTAGTCTGCGGAGATGAAGGACTCGCCGCTGAAGGGCAGGTCGGTGCTGCCCAGGGTGTCCTGGCTGTAGGTCAGCTTCCTGCAGCTGCCCAGCGTGTTAGAGGCCGTGGTCGTCTGGTCGTCGCCGAGGTTCTCTTGCTCGGAGCTCTCGTCGTTGCGCGTGCTCTCGTCCGTGCGACCGACGCCGCTGTCTTTCTCGTGGTGGTTGGAGAGCAGCGTGGCGGTGTCTGTGGTGCCCCCGTCCTCCTCGTGCTTCTTCTGCAGGGAGAAACAACAGAAGAGGACTTGAAGTGGCCTTGCCTTCTATACAAGGTCCTAAACTTCCATAAACGCTAACTCAGATGCACACCAGCATCCACATTTCCAATGAGCTGTCAACTCCACATGACTAAATTACAGCGCTGATTCACAACACACTCAACAGTTGGGCTGAAATGCTGGATTTGGTTTTTACTCCACATGGACTTGTGCATTATGGTCAAACATCTGTACTTTAGTCTGATCTGTCCAACGGTCCAGTAGCTGGACAAAAAACCCGCCAGATTGACTTTCCACCACTGTGCTTGGCTTTTGGTGCGAGGTGTTCTAATGCGTTTCCTGAATGCGGTTGTGCTCATCTCATTTTTAGTCCTGTCTGGTCAGTCCTGCTTGTTCCGGAGCTATGCTTAGATTTAGAAAGTTGCGTTTTTAGAAAGGAGTCCTTTCATCCACATCTCTTCCAAACAAAACAGGCCTGTTTCTCCAACTATAGTGGCATGAAATTTAACACTCCAAGGCCCGACATGGAGCTCTTGGCTGCGTTTACATCTTCTCTGACCAATGAATGGTCTGACCTTACAATGAACCTAAAGGCCGGTCCACTTCAGGGGAAGGTCCGCAGCTGAATCCTTCCCAATTTTTAACCACTTCAGAATGATGGACTCTAACTCACTCAGAGATGGCCTTTTGACTCGTAACAGATTGATGGTGAGCAACCGTCGCTTCTCAAAGGTCATCGCTGATGTTTTTCCACCAAGGCGTTGTCTTAACACACACTGGAAAGGTCCAGACTAATAAACCGACAAAAGGTTCTGCTGGTGTGTTAGACGCCCCATCCTAATGACGATCAGAAAACCTTGACGTGGTTTGAGATGTTTTCATCTGGACACCTGGTTGCAGTTTGAGCCTTTAATTCCTAGGTAACCTTTGTTTCCAAACGCACTTCTGCAATTTGGTTTTAGCGCCTCAGTGAAAGGAAGAATCAAATCATGTAAGACGTCTAGGGTTGCTTTCCATATTTGCCTGTAGCATAGCTAACATTTTAAGCATGACTGAGCTCTGAGAATTACTCCTTTGGGTCAGGTACTTTTTCCCTTACAGGACTTTGTGCGCCTAAAGTATTTCCTACAAACAAATTGTAAAGATTCTGTAAAGCAGGGGTGTCAAACTCATTTTGGTTGAGGAGCCGCATACAGCTTAATCTGATGTCAAGAGGGCCACACGAGTAAACTCATTGCAAGATTAAATAGAACTAATAAAAGTGGACTTGTTGATTTTTATATTAAATGAATTTCACTTTTACACAATATATTATGAATAACCTCAGCGTTTTTAAGAAAAGTATGTGCAATTTCAACAATACTTTTACTCAGTTAAACATTTACTTGTGCATTATGCATAAGAACTGATCACAGTGATTGTACAATGTTGAAAAACATTTATTCACATTTTTTGGAACTTACAAACACTGTCCTGCATGACAAAATACATCAAACAGATAAAAATTAAGAAATTATTTAAAATCAATTTTCCACATCTGAAGCTCAGTGCTACCATCTGCTGATTAAAACACAGCGCCCCTCGTGGACAACATAGGAACTGCAGACTTTCAATTAAACGAAGTACATGTTTTTTTCAATAATTGTTTTATCATTCTGTTCCTTTTATCTCCTTTCTTTCACCTTTTCTTGTTCTTCCTTGTTCTTCCTTTCCTCTCCTACTTTCCCATTGTAGTGTCCATATAATTTGAGATATTCCCCGCATGAATCATAATAAAACTATTCACATTTATAAATCAAGCGGAGCACTATGGCAAAAGCAGTACTGCTCCACTTGTGAAAGTCAAATCTGATTAGCTCTTTTTGGCATTAAGACCATTTTTTATTTATTTATTTTTATTTTTTAAATTATAATGCATTTAGCCACCGGGCCGGACTAAATTGTTCGGCGGGCCACAACCGGCCCGCGGGCCATATGTTTGACACCCCTGCTGTAAAATGAATGTATATGATGCATAGAGGACATGGCCATTCTTTTTTGAGTAGCAGGCTCTTCCTTTCTCTCCCCAAATGTTAACGTGTGAAACTAGTTTCAGTTTATTCATGAGTCCCAACATCTCCTTTGTCTCCTTCACGTAATAACAAAAACAAAAAACCTGAACATCCATTACTCAGATTGATTGTGTGTCTTCCTGCTCAGTGTGCTGTGAATGTGTGTGTGTGTGTGTGTGTGTGTGTGTGTGTGTGTGTGTGTGTGTGTGTGTATACCTGCTCCAGCATGCTGGCAGTGAACTGCATGGCCTGGTGGTGCTGCTGCTCCAGCATGTCCATATGGAGGTCATCCAGGAAGTCATTCCTGTCATCATCCATCCAGCCCTCGTCCAGCTGGGATGCCACAAGCAGCAGAGGAGAGACGCCTCATTAGGCACAAATATGAAACTGCAAAAATATATACCCCCGCCCCCCCACCAGCAAAACAAAACAAACCAGAAGGAGCACTTCTGATATATACAAGGCCTATTCCTTGACACAAAAAACATCATACATCTTGATCAAAATCAGTTCCCTTTTCCTAATCTTCAAAAAGCTTGATTTTAAACAGAGAGGCACCGAAAAACAGTTTTTCCGAATTTCTCATATATCTTATAAAGCTCCTTATAAATAACGTCTTACACCTTGGTGTTTCTTCTGGTTTTATTCTAAACATCCCATTTTTACCAGAAAAAAACCCTCAACTTGGGCTCACCGTCCCCCAGTAAAAGCGTCTACACTGAAGACTCATCACAGCCAGGAACTGCTTGGGTGAAATCATTTGCTGATCAGACAACCTCCAGATTTTGGAGATTCTGATTCGACCAGTCATGTCCGATCAAGTTGAAAATCGTCCGGTTCTGGTCACCAGCATATTTCTCAGTGCGTCTCTAGATTTAACAAACAACTTGCCCCCTCTACCAAAAGCATATCCATCCTGACATGCTTATTACCTGGATCTCTGGCCGGGCCACCAATAGAGAGATGTTCTGGTTGCCCTCACTGGTCAGCAGCACCACTGCATCCTCTCGATTTTGAATCTCAACACCATTGATCTTGATGGACATAGAAATTGACAAATTTTCGGTTTTGAGCGCGACAAACCAACCGAAGCGTCAAGCATTAGTGCGTGTGTGAGCCTTACCTGTATGATTTTGTCCCCTTCTCTAATCCTGCCGTCCTTCGCAGCGATGCTGTTTGGATCAATCTAAAAGGAGCAGGGTTGTTAAATTGTGAGCTTAAGGCAACATCATTCCTGCTGACAAGCCCAGTTTGTTGTCATTCACTGAACGTTAAAGCAGATCTGAGCACAAACCGGCAACACTTACCTCACTAATGTAGATCCCAGCCTCATCCTCGTCATCAGTCCTATAACAGATGGTCAGGCCCAGTTTTTCTTGGATGTTTGCTCGGTAAAGATCCACCTCCTGGTTAGACACAAATTAAACCTGAAATTACTTTCTTTTTTTCCCCCCTCTAAAGATGGATCAGCTAAATAGCTGGGAGCTTGGGCAAGCGTGTTTCTAGACAAAGTAAAGATATTGACCACAGAATGGGGGCAGAGAGCAAGGCAGATCTATCAGTCACTGTAATGAATCTTTCAGCTGGACGAGGGGAGGCCGTCGGCTGTTCTTAGAGGCCCACTGACAGCATGAGAAATGACGCAGCGCGCCGCGGACGGCCACAGCGCCGTTTTTCACTTGTCAACACCTGTAATCTCACAGATCCAGATAAAGTTACGAGCAACGCTGGTCTCTGAGGTCAAAGGGCGAGCTCTGTGAGGGGTAGCTCCTAAAAAAACAAAAAAACACTAAGCTGTAGCTGAACGCACTGATGAATCTGAAGTTCCTCGGTTCTTTTGGCCCAGAGACAGACGTATTGTACCGCCTCGCCTCCGGGATTGACTTCCAACTCAATTTAACTTGCAATCCCGTGCAAATCCAAAAACCAGTGGGATTAGCTCACCGATGAGGTCAGACAACATGCTAACTAAACAGGCTGCACAGCACAACGAGTTCTACCGATTTAATGAGATAAAATGTATCATCACTGCAAACGAGCGGTTTATTCCATCAGAAAGAGGGCAGCTAACATCTCTGCAGATCCCACACATCCTGCACACAAGCTGTTTAGATTTTACCTTCAGGTTGTTTCTTTCTTGACATATTTGAGCTAAATGACTTCATTGAGAGCAAAGTGGAACCGCAGTCACATTCCTTGTTGTTTGAACCAGCTGGCCGATAAAAGTTGATTCTGAAACGTCAGACTTCCTATTTGAGTGGTATTCCAATAGAGTTCTTGCATCTGACGCCACAGTCACGTGATCGGGGGTGCGCGCCTCCATCTTGGTGGGCAGGCTAGCCTGACAGCCCGTCTACTACATGACAAAACGGGTGATTTAGAGCGTACTTTTAGTTAGTTTATTTTTGGAATCTAAGCAATGCCTACGACTTGTTGTGCTCCCGGTTGCACAGAGAGGCATTCCAAATCGTTGGATGTACGTTTCTGTCGTTTACCGAAGGAGGAAGGACGAAGAAAGAAATGGATATTTTCAATGAAAAGAGCGCAGGCAGACCCTCCCAATGGACTGGGGGGGGGGGGGGGGATCATACTACGAGAGAATTTGCAGTCTACACTTCATCTCCGGTAAATACAACTTAATTCTGCTCTATTCATTGTTCTACTTAAATAGCGGCGGAGGGGAGGTGGCGATCGCTACACAGGCCGGAGAGCCGCCGCTGTCTGGAGCAGCACCCGCTTCCTGCTGCTCCAGACAGCGGCGGCTCTCCGGCCAGTGTAACGATCACCACCTCCCCTCCGCCCGTTCACGGGAGCTAGTATGTCTGTGTTTACGCTGCAATGTCGCTAACACCTCCACCCATTTTAAAGACAAAAACACCAAAATAATCCGTAGTGAGTGATGTTTTTTTTAACCTACCGGGCGGGTCTTCCTCTCTGCTTTCTGCTGTTACACAAACCTGTCTGAACATCCATCCATCCATTTTCTGACCCTCTTAATCCCTCATGGCGTCGCGGGCGTTTGCTGGAGCCTTTTTCCTGATATAAAATAATTGCAGCCGTCCAGTGGTTTCATGGCTTCCATGCTCTCTTGTCCGTACTGGCCTGCCGTGTTTATAAGGCAGCTGTATGTCGCGGTACGAAACCCTTGGCCAGCATTTCACAGACTCGCTCCGTCCCTTCAGGCTTTTGCTGTGTGGATCTGGCAATCTGATACCATCAACCATCAACTTACTCTTAAAACAATCTTGTGATACGTTATCTAAAGAAGAAAAATACGTGGAGAACTCGTCATTTTGTCAAATGGCGTGCCAACCAATATGGCCGCCACGCAAGGGGTTCTGGGTAACAGAGTCACGTGGTTGCAAGGGGTCTATTGTTTTTTTCCTGCATGGAAGCTTTTATACCTTTGTCGTCTTCAAACAACAAGCCACAGCCAGCATCCAGTGCTTTGGGGCATGTCCACCAGCTTTGCACATTTGCATCTGGAAACATCTACGCTATTTTGATGCTTCGCCACAAGTTTTTAACGGGTCTGGACTGTGACGAGGCCATTCAAACACACAGATATGTGGCAACATGGCTCCCTCTCTTCTCCCAGCTTCCCTAACCCAGCTTCAGACACACATCCCCGCAGCACGATGCTGCCATGACGATGTTTCATGGTGCGGTGTCATGTGCAGTGTCAGTTTTCTGCCACACGGAGCGATTAGCATGTTGGCCAAACAGTTTCTTCACCGTCTTTCATGCGGTTGCCGACTAATAGTTCTGTCATTAGACTCTCCCACCTGAGCTGTGGATCTCCTCCATAGTGTCCGTGCGCCCCACGGCTGCTTCTCTGATTAATGCTCTCCTTTTCAGATTAGGTAGATGGCCATGTCTTTTTACGTTTTGTAGAATGATGGATTTTTTTTAGGGGTATAAGAGTAAAGGAGGCTAAATACAACAACACCATCCTTTTCAGATTTTTATTTGTATTTTTTTAATATTTAAAACCTTCTTTGCTAAACCAGAGGTCATCATTAAAGGATTATGCGAAGAAGAGCTCGGCATGTATGACGCAGCAGCCGTTAGCCACCTCCTGACCTCCAAGTCTAATTAGTCCTCCATGGACAACTGTACCATCAGCCAGGAGGTGGCTGACATTCATCTGGAGGGGGTCACTGTTGTCGAAGGTCACCAGAGGTCAACAGCAGCGGTTATATCACAGTCTCATCCAGCAACGGTTAGCGCCAGCAGATCCATCACTGTAACCCTGCTATCTGTATCATCCAATTATCTGACGAGCCTCTTCTTTACTGCATGAGATCAGGTTGCTGTCGCTAATAAGTAATGATGTCAGCGTTGTGTGTGTGCTGAAAAAAAACAACAAACAAAACAAAAAAAACCCCAACAAAAACCAGCATCTCCAGTCCTGTCACTGCTAACTAGCAGCGACCACTGAGCTATATAATACACCGGAGTGCTAATCACCGTCTGTTTGAACGAGTCGCTTTGAAGCCACCAGCCGCCATATTGGTACTCCCTATTCCCCCCCCCCCCAGTAACTAGGGAATATGTGCACTACAGCATCAAATAACGAGGATTTTCTCATGTTCAGGGGGTGCTTAAGACTTTTAAAATGTCAAATGCCATATACTTTTATGTTATGTTCTAAAAATATCAAGTACTGAGAAAGTCATGTGCTGAAATATTTTGCATTTTATTCATTTAAATATATATGTTTAACATTTATAAATATATAAATAACAATATACAAAAACATATTTACATATGTGTATACATATATATACACATACTTATATATACATATATATATATATTTAATATGAATAACATGTAAAATATTTCAGCACCTAATTTCCTAGTAGTTGATAGTGTTAGTACATCCACTGACTGTAGAATTACCTGTGAAACATTTTCACACAGCCAGAAAACTGCTTGTTATTGCAAGCAAATCCTATGGGATTCTGTGAGAGTAGGGAGTAGCAAGATGGCGGCCAGTGACTTCAGTTTTTCGGCAAAATCAGCACTCCAGTGTATTATATAGCTCAGTGGCAGCGACCGCATCAGGGCATGTGGTTGCGAGTAAAACTGCGATCCAGCTGGATTCTTTGATGTCAGCTCCACCTCTGGCCTCATGTCTCCTCACTGATAAAACAGCAGAGACATTTAAACGGAGATGATGTTTTACCTCATATTCCAGCCCCTCGCGCTCCATCTCCTGTTGTATGCCCTCCAGGAAATCGTTGGGGTCGAAGTACGTGTGCTCTGTAGGAGGCCTGAGAGAGCGAGAAAGAGAGAGAAACAGAGGGAGAGAAGATAGTAAATTTGGGACACACCTCACACAGGAACCAAAACACAGAAACCCTTTAATCCGTGTAGATTTCACTGCTCTGAAAATGAAATGACACGTAGAGGGAGCGCAATAAGAAAGGAAATCACTCTCAAATCAGATATAGTGAAGCTGCACCCAGAGGCTAATCACAAATTAGCATTCTGTGTTTTTGATTTGACTCTGAAACCAATTATAGAAATCACTTTTATTCATTAAAGGCCATTTCCTGCTGCCACAGTGCATGCGTACTCCGGGTCTTGGAGCGGGGACATTTGACACACACAGACAGAGGAGAGGCAGCTTGGGAATATGCAGATATAAATGAGCAGAACCGTTATTTTAACGTGCCCTGGAGCAGCAGCCATCTCCGGTGATTGGCAGGAACACTTTCTCGCTGTGATCACGGTGCTGTTTTCTCCAAAAGTGAGGGAAGCTATCATTAATTGGATATGCAAGTAGAAATCCAAAACTCTACTGTGGGCACATAACATTGCTGAACCAAGACCTGACCGACTGCAGCAACCCCAGATCATGGCACAGTCCTGACAGGGTTGCACGGTGGGCGCTAGGCATGATGGGCACATCGCTCCATGTGCTCCACGTCTTACCCTGATGCACCCATCCATGGCTCTGGAACAGGATGAACCTGGACTCATCAAACCACAAGACCTTCCAATGCTGCAGAGCTAGATCTTTATGCATCATGGCAAATTAACGGCGTTGTCTTTTTTCAATTAGTTATAGTTTTTCTAAAGGCTACATACCTGATTAGCTGCCCTTTGTGTTCCCTTCACACTGTGTTTAAAATGCTCGCTACTAACCATAGTCCTGAGTTCTGCTGTTGTTTTCTTTTTATTATTATTATTTTAGCAAAATTTTCAACTTTAATGATCACATATAGCGATCATTAAAGATTTTTTTTACAATCACATTTCTTCTGCGAAGATCAATTCCCCAACTTAACTCCCCGTTTTTAATAACGCGTAGGACAGTTCTCAACCCAATTTAAGCAAATGTTTTCATCTGCATGCAAATAATTAGATCCGTCTGAAGCAGATTAACATCTTTTCCACGGTCACTGGGTGCGTCTAAAATAAATCTCCCTTTACCTCTATCAGATTCCCTGTCCTTGATGAAGAAGGGCATCCCCTCAGCATGATGCTGGGATCACGCTTCACCATTGGGATGCTGGGTGATCTCCAGGGTTTTCCATAAAGCCCCAAAAAGTCCCAGAGCTCCTTCTCCAATGTTTTGCTGTTTCCATCTATTTTTGTGGGACCTTTAAACAGCTTTTATTCCCCCAATAGGCTAAAGTGAATTTTATGTACTATGCTTGATCTATAAATAAAATGGGAGCTGAATACATATGGACACCATACCTTCCAGATATGTTTTTTGGAAAACATTCTTTCTCCTTTGCACTACACAGCTATGCATAATTTGTTGGTTATGCATAGCTGTGTTGGTTAAAATGTGTGGTTTAAACGTGAAAAAAAGTAAAAAGCGGTCGCTTTCGTCTTTGATTTGCAAGACACTGAATCCCTTTTCTAGGGCGTATTAGGATGCTAAGAAGAATCACGGTCCTTTCAGCTATGTATGTGAAAAGTTCTCTCAACCAGGATGTAAGAACAGCTCAGTTATTTGCGTGCGGGAACCCGATGAGGATACATTTTGTTTTTAACATAGCATTAAAACGTTCTCTGTCCCTGTCTGGGAGAATGCTTTGGGAAGCTGAATCATGTTCCAGGTGAATCGGTTTCAGTTAAGAGCTTCAGAGAGGCCATAACCACTTGGCGCTGTAAAAAGGCAGGCCGGAGCGCTGCCACATCAGAAACAACTTTATCTTCCAATGTAGCGACTGCCAGCAAAACGTCGCTAAGCAATCTTCCAGTAATGGGGGGATGTCAGTGTTCAAACATGTCATCAGCCATCGCAGCGTCTGGTGGGATGATACGGAGCTGAACGCGGTTCTAACTTTATTTGTCCCCTCCGTGAGCTCTGCCTGGTGTTTTTTACTGAAATAAATCACGAGGCGGATCCTGGCCCACAATGAAGGGAGCAGAGGGATGGGTTTACGGCAACACCTTTGGGCCACTTCAGTAAACAACCCATTACCAAGACCTGGGTCTTGTGCAGAAACTAAAACTAAAAATCTACAATTCTTTTAACACCCTATTAGTGGAAAGCTCATTGACGTACTAACTAGCAAAACTAAAAGAGTCCTCTATAGGATACAGTGCACATGCACTAAAGGGTCTGTCATGATTTAACCTGACATTTTCACTCATCCTTACATCCTTATCCTTTATAGGCACAAAAGTGCTGTAATATTAGTTTTATCAGGAAAACGAGGGGCATTGTGGATATTTTATCTAAACAGTTTATTATCTACAGGCATTAATGAGGATCTATCTATTAATGCCATCGTCTGGCAACCAGATATCTATTAATGCCATCGTCTGGCAACCAGAAGGTTGTGGGTTCGATTCCAGCTTCCCCTTGCCACATGTCGATGTGCCCTTGGACAAGGCACTTAACCTCAAATTGCCTACCGAGCTGCGTCTCGGTGTATAAATGTGTGCGCGTTAGTGAGAGCGACTGGGTGAATGTGGCTATAGTGTACAGCGCTTTGGGTGGTCAGCATGACTGGAAAAGCGCTATATAAGTTCAGTCCATTTACCATTTACCATTTTAATGAGTTTCCGTGAATGACCCTATATTGTGTTATGCTTTTAATTTGATTTTAGATTTTTTTTTTCTTTACTGGCTGTTATCTAGTTCATGCCTTTTATTATAGAATTAACTTTTACAACGAGCTCACACAGAGTACGGTGCAGATACGGTTCCAGTGCCGCAAGGAACCCAGGTAAATAAAAGTCAACGTGTCCACTCACATCAGCCCCGGTGCATTGTGGGTCCCGCTACTGAGGACGTGCGGCGCGGCAAAAGATTCTGCAAGACGGAAGTTTGACCATGTTATGCCGTCACGCCATGGCAGAGTGAAATATGTGACATGGGGAAAGAATCAAAAAGGACCAAAAAAGGTATTTCACATTCGCAGCCACCGAGGATCCGCCTTCATGGCAGGGTGCCTGCTGTGAACCCAAAACCACTCCCCACGGACAAAAAGTCTAGCGAGCCACCCCTGCAAGCCACATGAGATCCAGTCTGCCCACCTTCTTCTGCCTGGGACATCTGGAGGAGAGGAGGTGGCTGGGCCACGATGGGGCCTCATACTGTATTTTAAAAAGCCACTTTTCCCTCTTTTTAAAAGCCACTGTTAAATGATGTGTTTGTCTGTTTATAACAGCCACCAAGAAAATCTCTCTACAATTACACTGTCGCGCTGCGCTAAAGGATCCTGTCTATTGCGCAATACGCAATTAATTCGAAAAGCTCTGCGAATTATTCTTGCACCTTCCGCAACAGGTTGCTGTCGTAAAAATGGACAAGACATGGCTACGACAGACTTCCCTATCTCCTCCGCTATTTACATAACATGCTCACGAGCAGCCTTAAGTTTGCGCTCATGTTGCTATGACAGCAAGTCCAGGATGAGTGGAAGAAGAACCAAACGATCCAAGATCATGCAAATCGTCAACAATCAAATCCAGCTAACCGAGTTAGCGACGTACGAAGAACAAGCCCCTGAAGCGAAGAGCGGCCTGTTGAGGCCACCAAGTCTCCATAACAACCACTAAGTGTTATTATAAATGCCAGTTGCATTTTTAGGAAGCATGCCAGGAGAGAGCCCCTCTCTGTCAGACAATGACAAACTTAAACGTTCAAGGCTTGCTCTACTCTCTTTCTGCAACTGTGATTTGATCAGCTGACTAAGAATCAATTAACACTGCATGCCAGCAAACACAGGATGGATACGTGGAACATCACCATATGCCCGCTATAAACACGGTGGGGGAACTGCCGAGGGCCTACTTCTTTTGGATCTTGTAGTGCATGGCATCAAGAACTCTTTAAAATACCAGGAGATTTAAAATAAAAACTTTATTTTCTAGTTAACTAAAAAAAGCTGATTGTGATTAGATATTTCAGCAGAATAATGTTCCAAAGCATATGGCTGAATCGACACATATATGGATAAAAATTAAAAAAATAAATCAACCACAGATCTATGTGCATCAAGGTAGAAATTCAGAATTGGAATCAGATTTTCCGTTAATCGGCTCTGACTGATCATCAGCAGGTCAAAATGCTGAAAAATCAGTTTTTTCTTTGCCATGAAGTGCATCAAAACAAAGATCCCTGAACGTTTTAGGTCTGTAATGACACAAAACAACAGTATGAACTTGATGGACTTTCTTGAGTTGAATAAAACTCAACGGATATGAGACATTAAAGGGATTTTACTGAAATTCCCTCTTTTCTGTTGGATCCAAAACTACCTCTGTCAAGGAAACCTTTTTCTATGCTAGAATCCTTCAGTAAACTTTAAAATCGGCATCGTCAGTACCTAAAAAAACCCGGAAATGGGTATGTGCCAGGAATAAGCTGGATCATTGCCTCTTTAGATCTTATCTTCCCCCAACCAGCTTCCAATTTAACCTCAGTCCCCAGACAGAAAACCTTAGCGCTGAGCTGAAGAGCAGAGAGCACAAGAGAGGAAACGGGAGGCCCGATGATCATTATTAAATAATATAGGTGCTGCCCTTATAAATATTCTTTAAAAGGTCAGATTTTTTTTATATTCGGTACTGAGATTAAGCTACGGCAATTAAAGAAGAAAAAAAAAACATTTAAAGGGTTTTTAGACATCTCTACCAGAGGTGTCGGCAGCTTTGTCCTGTCTGTCAGTGTGTTTGCATACAGAGTGCATTTCAAGCTGCACACAGAGCTGTGGTGAAGGAATTTGCCTCGCTCGCTCTCCAGGACTCTTAATTATACGCAGAAAACAGATGAAGATCATTAACTGACAGGAAGAATAATCTATGCCAAGGCCACGGCTGTATACGCCCTTTGATCGTTCCGAAGTTCCCACGAAACGGCGATGCGGCGCTACCAGCTACTGTACTCACTCCTCTGGCAGGAGGTACTCCTCCAGCTCCGTCATCGGGGGAGAGGAGGGGGGCAGCTTGGTGAGAGCCATGATGTGCTGCAGAGTGATGTCGGTCTGGGTGCTGATGTCCGACACCTGGGTGTCCGCCATGGGGGCGGCCGGTTGGGGGTGAGGGGACCGGCGTAGGACCTGGACCATGATGGGCTCCTTGGCCGTGCGAAACGCCTCCACTGCTTGCTCATGGGTGGCTTTGGAGAGGTCCTTGCCATTCACCTGGAGGACAAAGAGAAATTGCATCACTGACTGAACAGATGATATTTTTGTGACTCCATAGAACCAAACCAGTGTGATCACTCACTTATTATGACACCAGTAAATAAATCAATGCGCCCAAACAAACGGAGCTCTTCTCTAAATATTTAATTAGCGCCACAGTCACTCCCCCCCCCCATTTCCACAGGGTCATAGTTGGATCAAGCGGAATACGACCTTAATTAGGAAGAGTCTCCCTTTAATTAATCAAGTTCATTAGCTGTGGCAGCTAAAAGAGGAATCCTGTACGCAAAGTAATCTCCCTCCTGTCAGAGACTGTGGAGGGAGCGCCGGCCATTACGCTCAGAAGATTAATTTGAGCAAAAGGCTGCGCTGCGCCACAGAGATGAGGCTAATTAAGTGTGGTTGGGCCACTTAAAGCGTCCGTGCGTTGATGGAAGCGCGAAGCTGCTAAATACCCTGCCCTCATAGGAGTTTGTCTGGGTTCCAAAAAAAAACAAACCTGAAAGCGGATCTATGCGGATCGAAGGAATCGGAAGATTTTCCGTGTTATCAGCTGTGATTGATGATCAGCAGGTCAAAAGGCTAAACGTGCATCAAAACTAAGAGCTACAACCACGTCAAGTCTAAACATGCACACCAATGGCAGTGACTTCCACGGACTTTCTTGGGTTGAATAAAAATGGGATGAAGATTAGTGACAACTGATGCACCAATGAGAGTATTTCTGTAATTCCCTTTTTCTATTGGATCTACATTCCCACATTATTCTCACAACCCTTCAGAATCCTTCAAAACTGTGATTGGCAGGTCAAACCTTAAGGGAAACTTGAAATAAGTATGCGTCAGGAATGAGCGTAATCTCTAGATCTAATGTTCAGATTCCATCCTAATTCATTACAAGGTCCCCAAAGAAACAACAGTAAAAAAAAAACAAAACAAGAAGAGACTCTCACTTTCAATCGGCCCATCATACAAAATGAGTTGGCTTGTGATTCCTGACGCGTCGGAAGCTTTCATAGGATCTCAGCCAAGGGGAGTTCTCATTTAACAGGCTTCTCTGCATATTTGCCTGCTCACATGTTTCTTGGATAGCTGCAGCTTTACACCAGTGGCAGATCAGTAAGGAGCTCATGATTCTTCAACATCCTTTCCTTCTTCTCCTGACATCCCAGAAACATGCTGGTCTGTGTTTGAGGACTCCTTTTCTGATAAACCCTCAACTGGTTGGTTTGGCTGCCTCTGGCTGTGGTGGTCTCACTTATTTGCACGTGGACCCAAATGTGGTCCTGCATGGTCAGCAAGCGGCAGAAACATCGAAAACGACCTCCTGGGAATAACGTCTGTACTGTTGGAATCCCCGATGGAAACACTGTGAAGAAAGGGGAGAGCGGGGCTTCTACCAAAGCCATTCATTTGTGAGAAATGCCCACGGAAGGAAAGCAAGGCCTGCAGGACACTTATCCAACTTTAAATCTTGGCTAATCTAGTTGCAGTATCTAATCAGTAAACAGACACCATCTACATGTAGTGTACTGCTGGCGTAAATCCAGCTCTTAAACCCTCCTAAACTGACAGGCTGGACAAAAAGAGCGTTAATCAGAGAAGAAGGCAATAAGCCCATGGCGGTGAGTTTAGCCCATAAACACACCACACAGTGAAACACAGTGGTGGCACCATCATGATGTGGGGATGCTTGCATTAGCAAAGGCAGGGAGAGCCGGAGCTATAGTGGAAAAGGTTTAGATGAATGCACTTCTGTGTGTTAGAATGGTCCAAAGTCCAGATTGAAATTCATTTAAGAATTAGGGACAAGTCTTGAAATGAATATTCACAGATGCTCTCCATCTGCCGGTAGAGACAAAGCCCAAAAGACTGGCAGCCGTGACTGCAGCGAGACGTGGTTCTACAAAGCATTGGCAAGGCGATACAATTAATGCACATTACACTTTTCAGATTTTTTATTGGGGGAAAAAAAAAGGAACGCAGTTATCATTTTTTAAATGTTTGACACGACTTAAAAAGACAAGACGTCTTATAGATGCCTTTGTCTTCTGTACGCTGCTTAAATTTGCCCAGGATTTCACATCCACTGTGTGTTTGTCTCCCATAGCTAGATGTGATGTTTTACATCAGCTGAAGAACACAAGCGGCTTTGTGTTGCCCTCTCACTGCACGGAGGCCCGCAACTGTCCAGCGTGGTTGCCTGGAGTCTCGGGACACCTAGAAAGCAGTAGAGACAAAGCCTTTAGCCCCCTGCCTGGTGAGCCTGAGGCATTCTGCTTCAGCGCTTTTAATGAGGGGGACTGGGAGGGGACTATTCGCTTTGCTCACCTCTGACACATAACAGCGCGCTGAAAACACACAACACTCCTGTGCAACACAACACACAATGCCGCGCCAACCGCCGAGCTCGTCCGACCAGCCTTTGCCGTCACTGGGCCTCAGTTCAGCGGTCCGAGAAAGCTCAGACGGCTCTGTTTGCACGGAGGCCATGCAGCCAAAGAGAGCAGACCTTTACAGGGGCGCTGCTGAGAAAACGTGAACTTTAACGGAACGCTTGGTTCGCATGTACAGAACAGTCAGGCTTCTGTTCCTGTGCGCACAGATGAATGACACACAGAAGGCTCTCTGTGAAACTCTGGTACATCCTCAAGACGGGTTTCTGTTAAATCTATTTTAACAGCAGGAGGCCAGCCCATTCCCCACTTAAAGGAATACTAATTAGGTCAAAATCAAACGTCTTCTGTCCCAGTGTCGGGAGAGGAATTTACTCAGCTGTGGCTTTGTTATTCACAGCCTATTTTCCTTCATTAAAAATGTCACATTTGACCTCTAAGGCAACACTGGAAACGAGTACCTGCTTGGGATTTTTTTGCATCCAATTTAGAAATTTCAGTTGTCCTCAATGCGCCACGTGACAGCTTATACGGCTCTTCAGGCCGTTGGGTAATAATTAGGGGCAGCAGGGGTCAGTTGTGCTTTGAACTCTGATGTCAACTCATCTCTGCAAAACAAATCAAGTTGGACTGAGACGTCAGTGTGGGAGTTTGTGTGTTTGCCTGTGTGGGTCTGTTCTGGGGGCTGCAGAAAATGTCTCATCTGCCGAGGCAGCTGGCTCAAGATTTTCCATTATTGTCTTTGCATTACTGCGGATGGGGTGAGGCTGCTTTATTAGCTCCTGATTTAATCCTGCGCTGTCTGTTAAATCAAAATTGATTTATTCATATGAGAATTCTCGAAGAGGGAATATAACAGGATATTTTCATAACGAAGGCGATAAACAGAAATTAACTGATGCTGCTCTGAGGTTCCTAGTTACTGTTGCTATGCCGCAATGTTTACTGCTGGCAAAGCATCGGTTTTCATATATTATTTCTAACTTTCCTTTGGTGTATTCTAATACATGGGGTGGTGAACTCTTAGTCAGGCCACCTCTCGTAAGAGGCTTTTTGATCTCAATGGGCCTTAGTGGATTAATGAATAAATAAATGAACAGTTAAAGTACATGTTCTCAACACGTTTAAGATAAACTAGGGTGACATAATAATCACTGATAGCTTAAGACATCAGGTTTGATTTTATCCGTTTTGCTAACTGAGCTAAAGTTAGCTCCACGGCATGGTTAGCTTGGCTGCGTAGCTGCGCCTCGCTAGGCACATAAATTCTAATGTGAAACATTGGACAAATGAACAAGCTACTGTCAGCAAGGTTTCAATTACATGTAAATATTCATTAGTCTTAAGGTTCCCACATACTCGGGCATACTGTCAGCTGCACAGACTCCCCGTGGACCGGGGGTCCACACCTGTTGTCTACATGTATTGTGAGAAATTCCTACATTTGCCACACTTTCTGCCAGTGGGACGAGCTCAAGTGGCTCAAGTGCGAGCCACCAGAATTAAGAAAGACTCCTGGATAGGTGTCGAAACATTTAAAAAAAAAAACCTTAACTAAAGTTTGGTTGCCTCCGATTTAAGCGTGTTTGCTGTTGCGATGACCTGGATGACTGAGAATATGCACAGTCTCCCAACTTCAAATACGTAGATATTGCCAGATGGGAGATTTTACCCCCGCGTGTATTAGGACAAAGTGAGTCGTCGTGAATAAAAGTGCTTCTCAGACTCCTTTTTTCAATCCTCACCCATTTAAGTGCCAAACAGAATATTTAAAAGCCTAAACTGACTATTAATGCAATATATATGGCAGGACAAAAGACCCGAATGGAGCTTGAAACGCACCTTTTATCTAAACAAAAAGGTGAGATTACATTGGTTTAAAAAAAATACTATAGGACAGCTCAATTGTGTATCCTGGAACACAGGATTAAAAATAATCTAGAGACAGGATGGGTACAAATTGAACAAAACTCCATTTCTAGTTGCCCTCTCAGAAGCATATTTCATATACTGAAAAAATGGAACTAAAATAAGTCAAATTTTCTTGAAATGAATGTATTTGTCCTTGATTTGAGCAGGTAAATAAGATGGTCTGCCAATGAAATGAGTGTTTTGACTCCTAAAATAAGATAATTAGATATTCTGCCTTCTAAATAAGACGATGAAGATGAGTTGTTCCTATTTTAAGTGCAAAAATCTCATTTCATTGGCAAATCATCTTATTTACGTGCCCAAATCAAGGACAGATACACTCATATCAAGAAAATTTGACTTATTTTTAGTTTCGTTTTTGCAGTGTAGCAAACCAATATGGAAAAAAAATTATAATTAATCACATTTGAATATCACACATCATATGTATGGGAAAAGAAATCAAGCTCCAAGTTCAAAAATCTGAATAGTTTGAAATTGGTATCAGCAGATCACAACTTTGAAAATTGATCATGTCAGGCTACAGGTCAGATCAGTGCAGCTCTAGTGTTAAAAGACTAGATCTTGTTATTGCATTTCACCAATGTTCTGCCACATCTACCTTTATTAAAAGGACAAAACGACCTTCAAATCAACCCATAAAAAGTAACATCTGCTCATCTTACAGTTAAAATCTTGTTGGAAAGAGTTTGACAGATGTTAACATGAGTTTATGATAGAGCCTTTTAATCCACACATAATCCGGAAATAAAGAGGAGTGTTATTAAAGAAGCCCTGCCTCACTTCCTTGGGGATAAGCAGTGAGATGAACAGAGGGGAAACTGCCAGGAAAACGAGTCCTTTCAGCGTGCTGGTGGTGGGACTGACGGGGGGGATAGTGTGTGGTGGGCGACCCCTGGGAATCTCACATTATACACAAGCATTTAAAAGGCTCATGAGAGCCAGGTCGCTCTGCTCCTCTTTCTGGTCCAATACACCTTTAAAAAAAAAATAAAAAAATCCTTGAATCCTTCATTTCAGAACAGAGAGGACTGCTGACATGGTAGAGAGCGTGAACACTTTATGGGTTATTTTGAGGGGGGTCTATATTGAGGTTTGAGTGGCAGTCTGAATGTAGGTCATTCCTCCAGTGTTAATCCCCCCCTTTGTTTCACTTAAAGCCATTCGCGTTCAAAGACGAAATTTGAGCAGCATCTGAGGATTTCTCTATGTGGATATTCACTCTTATAAGTGCGTTTAAAAAAAAAAAAAATGTAAACATATTGTTCATTAAACTAAACAGAAAGAGGACCCTCCACAGTGCGAGGCTGGAAAACACAGCAGTCTTTTATTTACAGCAGCGCTAAAGCTTACTGAGGATTACAGAACAAACAGCTAAAAACTCGATGACGGCTCAGAGAAACAGCCTTGTTTTCTTTCACCTAATCAGATTTAAGTATGGGATGTTGTGTTTTCCACAGATGGTCAATTAACAAGCCAAATTCCTCCCCGTTACGCTTTCTGTTGCCTCCCTGAGAGTCTGAGGTACACAGATGAAGGTATGAGGTGTGTCTCTCGGAGAGCTTAACCCGACTTTATTGCCAGACTTTTTGGCAACAGAAAGACTGCAGATAAAAACACTTGATTATCTTGTCATGATTATAGTTTGACACAAAAATTACATTTGACATTGTCTACTTATAAAGCCAGAAGGAGCAAAGAGCATCCAGCGGAGAGCATCGTTCTCTGCCTCGTGGCACAGAACGCTGACGCGGAGCAAAGTGCCGGATGAGCTTCCCAGGGCAGCCGATATCCACTACTGGATAGAAACCCAGGGTTGTGACATGCTTCATCAACACTTATCTCACTCACACCGCCACCCCAGGCTTCCCTTTCTCCAGACACAGGGCCAGACAACAAACATAGCAATCCCCTGTGAATGCTAGCAGCACACCGACCCCAACCCCAAGGCCAAGCCTGTAGGTCTAAGGCTACGTTCACGCTGCAGGGAAATAACACGCAACTGATCAGTCTTTTTCACGGCAGTGTAAACGGCCCAATTCCGATATTTTTATCCCCCCAAAAAGTCGATTTGTGCCAGTTCCATATGTGGTACCATTTTGGATATGTATCGGATATTTTTCAACACATCTGCTGTCTGAACGGTCATGTCGCATTTATCCGTCTTTCACGTCCCTCTCCTGTCTCTCACTACACATCCACACTCAGTAGTAGCAGTTAGCGCTCCATAAAAGACCGCTGTTAATTGCTCAACAGCTTTCTAATAATAACAAGGAGAGATGCCGCCTGGTATCCCAGTTTTTTTTTTTTTTTTTTTTTACAAAACTTTATTGAACACTTCTGACAATTTACGTCCATAAACAGTGCGCTGCTGTGTGACGTCTCTGTCTGTTATCTGCGCTTGTGGGTCGCTTAGGGGCTGGACAATATATATATAAAAAAAAAACATATCGATAAAACAGATCGATATTGATAACTATCAAGAAATTCAAAACATATATTTTAAGTGCAGCCCTGGCCATTTTATGCTGTTGCTTAGCGACCTATTTTTAGATACAGAACACACAATCACTGAATTCAAACTCAACCCTTTAATTCAACTAACTTTTTACCAACGCTCCAAGTTTTTAAAAAAGAAAAAAAGAACGCGTGCTCTCTGAACTCTTTGAAGGAGGCGGAGCTTGGTGACGAAGCGTTTTTGATTGGTTGGGAGGATACAATGACCGTAATATTAACCTATATGGCTAAAATGCAAAAGGAATGAGCACTGTTATTCTACTGAACTTTTTATTGACCCTTTCTTTCTATCATTAATATAAGTCTATCAATTTATATTGTTATTGAATTATCGTAGTTATCGCCCAGCCCTTACCAGACAGAAGTCTAATGGCGGTCGCATTTAATAGCAGTATGAACGATCACTTTCAAAATTCAATTACAGCAAATAAACCAAACTGAGCATCAAGGCCTGCAGTGTGGATGTAGCTTTAGTCACTCCAGCCCAGCTTGCACCTGCAGAGATCTGGTGCAGTGCAGAACAGCAAAGGCTTGACAAAGAGATATCGCCTTCTCCACGGCCCCTTTAAGCTTTTCCATATTTTGTCATGTTACAGTTAAAATGTATTTCAGGACTTGATGTGAAAAGGGGTAGCTTGCTTCTCTGTTCTGCCCTTCTGAGTATATATACTCACAAAATTAGCTATTGGATTGGAATGCAACTGGGAACATCAATTTCCAAGTTATGCCACAAATTCTTACTTGGATTTAGGTCTGGGCTCAAACTGGGCCCTTCTAACATGTGGATAAGCGCTAACAAAGGGATATTTAAATGCAAATCTTAAAGGGCCACAAAGACATTGTTCAATGAGTCAAATGTCCATTTATTAGAGTGAGTTAAGCCTACGCTATGATAACTCAATCATACCGGGAATTAAATATGTGTTAAAAATCAGTTATAAAGTAAAAAATAAGTAAATCAGCATGAAAGTAGAAGAGTGCTTGGAAGTTCCTTAAATTAGGACATTTTATAGACTACATCATCAAACTGGGCAGCTGTGAAACCAAATATCATTCGAAGTTTGCGTTTAGATCCTGTCTTAGACAGATGTGACGGCTCACCAGAGCCGATGTTAGCGGTCATTGGAAACACACAGTGTCAAGTGGTTGGACTCTGCGCTTCTGGTCCCTGCATTGTCTCCTTATGTAGGCAGTGTCAGACCTCATTACTGGGCGCGGGGTCAAGCTGGCCAGGCTGCCTCCTTGCAAGCGCTCCCGCCCTTGCGTTTTGGAACTGGCTTCAACCGTGGCAGAGTCTCCGACAGCGGGACGGACTGGACGAAGGACGGTCTTGCCAAAAATATTTCCCCATTTAATTTTTGTGTCATTCCGGTCCAAAAGACGCCACGCTGAGATCGTCTGGCTTCGTAACAACTTGGCTCCTCGAAATAAGTGGGACATATTTGCAGCCTTCAATCAGAAATGTGCCTAATTAGACGGCTTCCTAGAGGAAATGTTCCAGATCAATTGCTTTTTCGCACATGAAGCTATTCGTCTGCAGGGATTGGAACGCACAGAGGCAATCAGACAAATAGGAAAGCAAAGGATTTAGCTGATACACTAGCCCAGGCCAGTCCGGTGTGGATCACAGACCGAACTGGCAGCTTGTGCTCAGGCTCTAATTAAGCTCCGAGTCTTGGAGGACCTGCAGTGAGGCGCCACAGCCATTACAGAGTGCTTCTGGACAGATTAACTGACCTGTGACTGTCAAATAGAGTTTCCAAGGCTCCTGCACTAAAGTCCCTGACAAAAGAAAGTGAGCCTACTTCTCCACATGGTGCTTACCTTTAGCTTTGAAGTGAGGGCTGAATGATCCACGGCTGTCAAATAGGTCAAGTACAAAAAAAGAAGCCTACAGCTCCAGGCTTTCATGATCAAAAGTGTTTATCTACGGCCAGATAGTCCGCTGCCTTTAAACGGCCTTAATCGTGTTTGATTTTCAACACGGCTTCATTAGCAATCAAAGTCATGCGAAAATAAAAAGTAACCCTTTCTTGACTGTTTCATGCAACTTCAAGTTTTTCACAATTTGTCATGTTCAATACATTTTACAGAAATTTTACGTGACAGACCAACAGAACAGTATTGTATAGGTGGAAGAATAATGAGACATGAACTTTAAGATTTCTTGCCAAAAAAAAAGTGCCTCCAGTGCCTCTGAGACAATACGTTTGGGATATGTCTCTACCAATCACTGTTTGCCCAATCTGCTTTGCAGAATAAATCCCTGTAGTCGGACTGAGTAGAAAGCATTTGTGACGACTAGAGGTGTAACAGTACAAAGACATCCCATATGGAACATATCCCTGTTTTTAAATCAATGTTCGATACGCTTTAATCAAGAAATAAAAGAAAAACAACACCCTAAATATAGATTTTTAATTTTTATTCTACTTTGAGCAGCAGTACACAAACAATCTTTTCTTTTTATCTGAAATACATTTGATTTTCATAGTCTGAAACTAAAAAAGTGGAACATCTAAATCTGACTGTAGATCTTTTTTTTTTTTTTTTTTTTTTTTTATAAAGGTTGTGCTACAGAACGTTACATTGAGCACATAGGTATAAATATTCTACATGCGTTCAGGTATATAGCAACCCTGTATCTGTTTGGTACACGTGCGCACCGAACCAAGAGGGCTGTACCGGACATCCTGGTGCCCTTGGTGAAGAACATTATTTAAAACACAGACACAGACATTCAACTGGACTTATTTTTTTATCATTATTTTACTAGGCCATTCTAATACATGAATATGCCAAAGTATTTATCTAGGAGTGTATGGTTAGGAAGTTGAATCTCTACCCTAAACTCAAGTTGTTCCCAGCCTATAACAGCATTTATTCCAGTTTTGCTCCGTCTGTACATCAGGTCATCTTCTGTTGGACTCTGACCTTTAGAAGTGAAACACTCACAGTGTGATGCTGCCATCACTATGTTTTACTGTGGGGAAGAGTTTTGCAACGAGGCCAGAAATGAAACATTTTGGTCTCATTAGACCACAGTCCCTTCTTTCGCATGTTTGCTGTATTCCTACATGGATTGTGGAAAACTTTAAACGGAACTTTTTATTGTAATTTTGTTTTCAACAATGCCTTTCTCGTTGCCACCTCTCAAGCAAGGCCAAATTTGCACGACAGCTAGTTGTCCATTCAAAGGATCGTTCCACCCATCCTGTGGATCTCTGCAGCTCCTCCAGAGTCACCATGATGACCTCGCTGAGTAATGCTGGTCTTGAGAAAGCTGTGTACTCACTTGTTCTCTAAGAAAAGCCTCTAAAGCTATCACAGAACAGCTGCATTTATACTGAGGTACAATAAATTCATCTGAACTCTATTTGCTAATTAGATCAATTCTGAAGGCAGTTGGTTTTACTCTATTTCATTTGGAAGTATCAGAGTGAAATGGCAGAAAACGAATGTACGCCACACTTTTCAGATTTCTAACAAAGTATCCTTTCTCTGTCCACTTCTTGGTTCTGAGCCACTCGGTTGCTCTATCACATGAACTCCCAATGAAACATACTGTCAAAATGTGAAAAACTTCTGGGGGTGCAAATACTACACAGTTACCAAAGCTGTTAATGAATAGTGCTTAAACAGACTCTAAAGGACACAAAGTGAAGTGACTGTTTCTAATCCGACCAAGTCTGCAGAAGCACCTGCAGCTGAAGGAGAGTGCGCAGGCTGTTGACTTTCACAAAACCGTGCGGAACCATATCTTCCACGCTTCCAACACGGAGCCGCGACTTAACTCCTAAATGAACACGAAAGATTTCAAGTGTTAGTGGATTATTAGACCCCCTCGAGAGATGATGAGAAGAGGAGAACAGAGTGGGCCCTTCGCCGTGCTCTCTGATCTACAGGATCAGTCCGTATTAACAGCCAGAGGAACAAAAAGAACTTCCCAGAATCCCCCACTGTTACGAGCTCCAAATCAGAGAGTTGTTCACACGCCTTTCATTGATTGCTGTCTACTGTAAAAGCCACAGCAGAAAAATGGAGCAGAAGCCTCACATGCTAATTTAACCAAACGGTTTATGTATGAGCGCAACCATCGGACACGTCAGCTCTGCACCGAAAACAGAAATAGATCAGGATTTGAGTCTAAACACGGAAAATAAATTTGGTTAGAAAAACAGAAGAAAATTAATAGGACAGATAGGAGAGATTTTACAGATAGTAAAATCATGAGGCACTATGCATTCTTCTATTCCTTCACACATCCTGAGAACATCCTGCAAGTTACCAAGAAAACCCCTTTAAACGTGTTTAAACACTGATTAATCCCAAGTTATGTTGAACATTACAGCAGCACCTTGTTCTGTGCTCCAAAGTGATACCTGCTGTTGTGGGAGCTCCAAAGCGAGACGACACGGTTTTAAAACACAATTTTCAGAGGCAACAAAATGCAAAGCAAAGTGTGACCGAACCTGGACATCAGTAACCGATTCTAGAAATATTTAAAGCCCGTGGATCCAGAGTCTAGCGGGACAGATGTAATGATTATACATGCAATGTGTGTAAGTCGGCTGCAGTGGTTATGTCTGTCATTATTAAGATATCTGAAGGCACAGGTTAGTATCGCGCACCGGATACAGGAAATGGCTATGACTTGCAAAAGTATTTATATCTTTTGAGCATTTTGAATTTTATGTCATGGACTAGGGGTCTCCAACTCAAGCCCTCGAGGGTAACTTTTAGATGTGCCCCTGGTCCAACATAGCCTCGTGAGACCATCCTGATCTCGCGAGCTTTCAAGGTTTCACTCGCAGATCAGTCTGGATACTCTCCGTTAAAGAAAATTTGGAGCCGTTCACCAAACGAACGTCCAATCAGCGTTGGCTTTGAGGCGGTGTGACGCAACGGGAAGCGCGACAGTTCAGTCTAAACAACATGGCGGTTTCAGCCAATGAAACTAGCGTTAGCGTGGCTATAGAGCAAGTTTTATCAGAATTACAGAGTATTTCTTTGCTGAGCTAACGAGGCTTTACCTGCAGCAGCAAGAGTAGCTTGGCTTGTGGTTGTGTTTTCGTCGTCGCTCGTAACAGAGCGACGACGAATCTGATTGGTTCATTTGGCCCGTCTATCACCAACATAGGCCAATCAGCTAACCAGTATTTTCGCCCCTTCCCAAAGTTACTTCAACGGAAGGTTTCCAGATGGATATGCGGAGCAAATCTATCTGGCGGAGTCAGGTAAGGTCCAACACACCTGGGCCTGAAGTGGCTGAAACCTCAGCAAGCCATCAAGTTCTACAGAGTCCTGCTAATTACTTTAATATTAGACCCGGTTGTGTTGAAACAGAAACGCTTGTAAAGGTTGCAGCACACCAGATAAAGAGAAGCAGCGTTTTAGACTTTACTGGGCATAATGTGTAAGCATAAGATCTGGCCATTCACTGCATGTTTTTGGACCGTTGTAGAATGTCGGAGAACCCGTAGAGAACCTATGAATTGCACAGGGAGCATATGCAAGCTCTAAGCAGCAATCCACCCAGGCAGGGCTTTGCCCCTGAACCTTCTTGCTACAAAGCAGTAGAGCTAACAAGTGTACTACTGCGTAAACGCAGAAAAGGTGCAGCAGCTGCTAAATTAGGCTAACTAGGGCAGCATCCCAGCAGCCAAAGAAAAAAGCACAGCTGCATGAAAACACCATCCACACAGCACACTTTTAATCCTTTGTGTGCAACGTTAGCAGCTACAGTTGAGCCCAAAGTTATTTACCCTCGTGGCTTTAAAGCAATCTTTCAGTTTGACTGACATTTTCCTTCTGACTGGCAGTAACAAACGTTTTGGAGCGGTCCAGTCCTGACCGGAAACACAATAGTGAATCTGTGGAGGGAACTTTAAATTAGGATGATGGCAAGCAATTAGGGTGAGCTCTTATCAGAAGGGTTTGGTTGCTGTAATGCTAATAGATTTCTCCACTGATGATTGAGAAAAAATATTTTTGAAATGACAATACAAAAGGAAATAAAATTTTAAGTTTTCCACCTCAAATTCTCTTTTTTACATGGTTTTAGCATCTTTTAGGGAATTCTCATGTCATTCCCCTTTAAGAAACAAACCTTCAGACTGTATGAAAACCTAAATATTTTAAGAAAGAGGTGATTAAAGCAAATTTATCTGGACGGTGGACACTGTTATATATAAAGGTGAGAATAATGACCTAACCTAAACAGCACTTAATCATCCCTACGCTGTGCAATGTGATTGCAGGCTAACATTAACCTGGGTTTCACAGTAAAAGATGAGCTTTCTGTAAGAGACTGGCACATGAATCCACTTTCATGTGAATCTAAACTTTCATTGTGGTTGAGCATAACAATGGAAATAAGTGACCTTTGAAGGTTACGTTATCTTATTTATTCCAAAATGTAACACTTTGGTTCTGGGGTTTCATAAGCCAGGAGATCTCACAAATTCTAAACGGCATGATATTTATTACAAAATGAAGTTTGTCTTTTTAAGCACTATCTAGTCGCTGTTAGCATCTGGGTTACTTTGTTGGAGTGAGTTCATGCCATTATCAGGAGCCAGGCTTTCTTCTAGGATTTTTTTTTTTTAACCATGCTGGTGGTCAAACTAGAGAAACTCATTTGGACGCACCAAAGTCTGCTTTTGAGAAAAAAAAAACACTGTGGATAGATGTGATCCTTTTTACAATAATATACAAGGCATCAAACCGTTATTAAAGATGAATACTTTGTATTGAAGATACCATTTTCAATTACAAGAAGATTTTCCTTTTTAAAAAAAAAAAAAAAAATTGCTCTATGGGGCCTATAGAAAAAAAAAATGGCCTTCAGGCCACAATTTGGATACCAAAGATTCAAGTTTTAACAATCCTTAAATATGTTATTTTAACAACATTTAGTGTCTCCTCAGAATAAGACAAGCATGAAAACCACAATTTTAGAAAAATCAAGCCAGCACTGAATTATTCTACACTGATTAAGGATTCTTTAAAACAAAGTTTAAGGTGTATGAAAACTTTATCAAGAAAAATGAAGGAAATTCTTAGTTTTCCGAAAAATAATGCTTAAGTCTTGTATTGCTTTTTTTTTTTTTTTTTGGGAACCCAGTTTTGTGTGTGGTCTCGTCCTGTGAGCAGTGCTGTTGTATACGCGGAGTCTGTGTTGAGGGCAAGAAACACAAATTATCAAAACATTGTAAACTTAAACTGGGGCATGTTGCCGAGTGGATGGGTACAGATGGATGGAAATCTTATAGTAATAAAGCCTCAGAAGCATCGTTTGGCGCCAGACGTCCCGCAGTTGTAGGACGTATCATGTGAACAAATGTTACAGGGAAGATATTTAGTGAAACCAATCGAAGGTTCCTGTCTATAATCAGCCTTGTGCTCAGCCACTCCTTGGAAGCCACTGAAGAATAATAAAAAAAGAAAACCTCAAAATACCAAATCCAGCTCTGGGCTCGGGTGTGAGAACGCTCTCCCCGCGTGTTAATGATGCATCTCTTACACGCCTGCTCTGTTTTCTTTGCTGCAGAGAGAATGTGCAAAACAAGCACTCAAGTGTTAAATATAAACTTTGGTAAAAGTCAAGCTGGGGTTACGGCACGGAGAGCTGCGAGTCAGCATTCAGCCCCTCAATGAGGAGGTGGGCTGCGATCGGCACACACCAGCAGACGCATTGAGAGAGCTGTCACCTCTTCATCACCCCCCCCCTCCTTTAAAGGACAGCACGCCACCTCTCTCTGACCCCCGCGGCCAGAGTTCAGACCCCTTTAAGCCGCAAGGGCTCAAGCTGGCAACAGCTCCACTCCACTTCGCTCCACTTAACTCTACGCTCACTCAGCCAGTGACCCCGGAGACGGGGGGACAACAACTCAGGGGATGACAAACGGCTAAGGACCACAGCAGAGAAGTGCCACAAAACATCCAAAAATCTCCTCCTGAAGTTTGGAGACACGCAGTCACGGTACCTGGCAGACTTCGTAGAGTAGTTTGTATTGCTCCTCGGGCTTCCTCAGGGTACAGAGGCTGCATCCCATGGTGGAGGCGATCACAGCATCCAGGCTCTCCCCTGCAGCAGCACAGGCGGGAACAGAGCAGGAGCAGATATCTGGTTCCCTCCTCCCTGAGCCACTCTCTCTTTCTTCCACAGCTGCAGGACGACTTTGGCTGACAGGACTGACTTCCACCCCCCAGCTTGTGGCTGTATCTCTGCGCTCGGCTCACACACGCCGTCCTCCCTCCCTCCCTCCCTTCCCTCCTTCGTCGTTCTCCAGCCCACTGCTGAGCTCCAGGAGGCCAGATCTATGCACACCCCTTCATGTTTATTAAGCAGCAGCTCATTGAGAATTCATAGAGGATGAGGAGAGGGCGGCTCACTTGCGAACGGGCTTTGCCGTAAAAAAAAAAAAAAAAAAAAAGGGAGTGAAGTTGTTTTAATAACCAACCGCCATTGGATCCAATGGGAGAAAACAAGCTGAACAGAGAGGCTTTTCATGTCATGACAAGGCAAATATATGTCTCTTCTGAGGCCCTCCGGATGCTTTGTCTGCTGCCGACTCTCAACTTTTAATCTGAAATTCTAAAAAGCCCCCCCCCGTCTCTGACATCAGATAAAGGACTACATGCTCGTGATGGTACATCTAAAGCTCTGCAGCTTTATTAAAGCATTCCCTTTCAATGGCCCAGTTAAATTAGCACTTGGTGACCTCTGGTATGCTAATCCAGCAAAGAGACACAGAGCCCCCCCCCCCTCCTGTGTGCACTTCACTCCAAAGCCGCAGGCCTAAAGCCAGTAGCAGCAAATAAAGTGGATAAATATTTATGCTGGACCCTCTCCTGCGTGGCCAGGCAAAGTTTACCCAGCGGGACATCTAAAGCGAAGCGACAGACAATTCTCTGGGTCCTTCCCAGTGCCCGCTACCCAGCCTGCACACAAAGGGGGCGGCTCCAGAGGCCAGATCTGGCTTTTGTACTGCCGTTTGCTCTAATCCTAGACCGATTTCTACTGCGTATGAGAGGTATTAATAACCCAGGAAGTTTTACACATCTTTTCACTTGTTAACCACAAGCTTTAATGTATTTTACTGGGTTATTATAATGCTAGATCATCACAAAGCAGTGCATAACTTTAAAATGGAGAGGAAAAGACGACACGGCCTTCAGATTTCTTAGAAACTAAGATGTGAAGAGTGAAATGTATCTGTCTCTTTTATGTCTGACACCCCTTCGTAACACATGGCCATGCACCTAAACTGACAGCAAGCAGAACGCCAATCATAAGGGCAACCAAGAGGCCCATGGTAACTCTGAAAGAGCAGCAGGGGTTCACGGCTCAGGTGGGATCTGTCGACAGGACGAAGCATTAGTGGTTCTCTCTTCTGAGTGTTGCATTTCTCTGACTCAAGCGGACCAAGAAAGAAGCAAAACGAGGGTGAACATGGGTCAATCTTTGGAGCATCGGCGCCGACCTGAGGAAGCGAAGGGGCTCAGAAGCCGGACGGAGGTTGCCGCTTTCCTTCTGGGCAGACGAGTTAAACATTTGCTCATGCTAACAAAAGGACCTGGCAACCAGCTGGCAAACAGTACAAATGAAGGTTGAAATGAGAGCAGACGAGCAAGAGTGTGCCACCTACTGGCCGGGAGGAGTTAAACTTTTAGCTATCTTCTTAAAGTGAAAAAAAAATCCCATTCACAGTTTGCCAGAAGACATGTAGTTGACAGCAAATATAGAGCCAAAATGAAACGTTTGACCTCCAAGTAAAAAAACTAACACTACACACCACCATGAGCACACCCTCCACACCATAAAACATGCCATTGGCAGCATCATGTTGTGGGCTTGCTACACAACGGCAGCTGCTCTGAGTAGATGGGAAGATGGTTGCAAAAGATAAGATTACATTCAAACATACAACCTGAGGTACAATGAAATAGTTTAGATTAAAACATATTTATGTGTTACAATGGCCAAAGTCCAGACCTACTACAGAAATCAGTGGCAAGACTTGAAATTGATGTTTGTCCACTCTGACTAAGTTTGAGCTATTTATTATTAGGAAAAAGAGAATAAATGTAAGTCTCTATGAAGCTAGTGGAGACTTGCGACTTGCGCACCTCATTGATTTCCATTGTTTGTGTTTTCTATCATATAAAAGTTCAAATTAAATACATTTAAGTCTGTGATTGTCCCATGAAAAACTCCAGAAATGTTCAAGGGGAATGAATCCTTTGCCCTGTGAATATCTTCAGTAGGAGAATGAACACAATCAGACCACATGTATACTTTACGGAGGGAAACCCATTCCATCTTGCAGGTAGGAGGAGTGATTAAATGGTCCTCACCTCCTCAAAATCGGATTCCACTCCTCAAGTGCGACACAATGGATTGCTTCAGTTCAGTCCTGGGTGCTAAGCCACATAGCTGGATCAATTTCAAGACAGGAGGTGGGGGGTGGCCCTGTTGGAGAAACCCTGAAAGCTGGTGATAGTGATATTTCCTCCTGCCAGATGTGTCCCCTGATCCATATCTATTACTGAACTGCTCCCAGAGGCAGGAGCGCAACAAGCCAAGCGCAAATGCTAATGTTTTTAACACAAACGCAACAGATCAGCACTCAATATATCAATGATATATATATTTTTTTCTCCATTTTAAACTTTTTGTTTCCACAAAATTACGTTTTCTTAAACACAAATCTATATAATTACACCTGTAAGGGGGTTGGGTTGGTGCGATTTCCCTATTTGTAGGTAATCTCCATGTCAGTCTTCAAATAAAGCCACATCCATTTGTTCCCACCACTGCAACTGTACAGAATAATGGAGAGCTCTGCCAGGAGAAATCTTGAAAATAAGATCCGCATCGCAGAAGAAGCGATGGAGGCCAAAAAGGTGCCTCGGGCAAACACTGAAGGTGTCTGTGTGAACTCAACAATCACTCATTATTACAGTGGGCTTTGCTCGTCTGGCTACTAAAGGCTTCGACTTTCATCCGGAGTAGCGTGGAAACTAATTCTCCGCTCACATTAGCCGCACTGTTGTGCCCGGGGCTGGGATCAGTGGTGAGTTTAAGCCACTGCTCTTCCCGGGCTAATCTTTCCTTCACGCCGAGATTATCCCATTCACAAAGTCAGGACAGAGGCAGCTCTTCGGTACGAACGACTACACAGAAGGGTTACGGCTGCCGTAGCAGAACAAACACGTGTATGAATGAACAATTGGGAGCGCAGAAAAGCTGTTCCATCAAAGGCAGCAGGTTCTGTGGCTCCAGCTGGAGCAGTCTGCATGTCGCAGCACAGGGTTGATCCGTGGCCTCGTCACATGGGCTCTTTTTCATAACCGTAATAACACAGTCCTCCATCTATACAGCCAGACAGGTTGTCATAATAAATATTAACATTTGCTTTTGTCTCACAGACGAAAAGACGGCCAAAGGTTACCACGCCCCGTCCCAATTAGCAGTGTGGTGCTTTCAGGGTGTGCGGATCCCGGCCCCCAGTTTAAGAGTCATGACCTAAGCCAGATCCTTGTAGGGATCAGCTGGTGTTCCCTGCAGCGAACACACTTCCTGTCTGATTTATAACTGTTACAATGCCTCACTTTCCACCCATCTGTGCTACTTTATTAATCTAACATTAGCTTAGAAAATGTTACATGTCGGACAGCAATTTAAGGTTGGTTGTTGTCCCCCCTCTGGTTTGTTGTAGTCATCCCGGTACTTCACTCACATGGTCATTCTTAGCTCCATAGCTGGTAATGACCATGGTAATCCTCTTTTAGTCTTTCTTTGCAAAGGCAGTCAAAGTGCTGTCAGCACCACAGACAATTCCTTCATATTGTTGGATAAAATGTAGGTGAGGCCACTGATCTCTCTTACAGTTTAGGCTTACTACCAAAGAAATGTTGTTACGCACCTAATGAATTGTATGAAATCAGGTGTTTCAAAAAAAGTAAGAAATTACATTTTTTGAAAAGGTTTAAGCATACACACAGAGCCTGTGCCAGAATCTATTGTCATTGAACAGTCTGTTGCCGTATGAGCCCCCCTGGTGCTTGGTATCATTTGCTATATTTCAATGTTAAAGAGGAGGAGACACAAGGTAAATGATGTTTTATAAAAAGGTGCAAGAGATGAGCTTCAGAGGTAACAGGAAGGCTAAATGGATTCCTGTAAGTTGCTTTTTTAGACTCTTTTAAACTGTTGGCCTCCATCTGGCAAGGAGCATGTATAATTTAGAATGATTTGAAAGCTCTCATAAGACTTTGAAACATGACAAGGATGCTTTTCAGTTCACACGGGTTAGCAATGCTAACCGTGCTAACTGCACAAGTTAGCAATGCTAACCGCGTTAACAACTAGCCAATACAAGTTGCTAAAAATTGTTTGGAAAAATGTCAACATAAAACGTTTTATCTATATTATTATACAGACTTTTTAGACTATTTTACTAACATTTGAGACACTAACAAAGCAACACAACAAAAAGGAGAATCTATAGTGTACGTCCCTTCAGCACAACTTTATTCTTCACAATTAAACAATCTCTGTCTTGTGCTACCCAGTCTGTCTGAGAAACAATCTTTGCAAAAATAAAACCTTTATGCACAGCTCTGAACAGGTTCCACTGCTCACTGATAAATACAGAGGGTTTTCAGATAACGCACACATTGTGCATAACCCTGACTGACCTCAGTCCATATGGTGGCCCTCCTCAAGATGCATCTAAACGTTGGTAATCTGAAGACCATGTTTCAACCTGCCACATGGCAAAATGCAGAGCCATTTATCTCTCGGTCATCAGTGCAGAAAGGGGGATTTTAGGAGGGTGAAGAGGTAAAGTCTGCAGAAGGTGACGACGTGGCAACACGCAAAGAAACTGGACACCGATGGCTCATTGAGATAACTTTGGAAGAACGCATGATGCCTGAGACAGAGCTCGAATGCTCAGTGCAGACAGCGGGATAAGGAGAGCAGGGAAACACGGGAGGCCACATATGAGGAAAGCTTGGCCACTGTTGTCCAAGCACAAAGAAAAAATGGAAAATTTATGAATTTTCAACTTTGGTGTGACACGACATTCAAAGCAATGACAGGAGTTTCAGGCACATTCAAACTCAGGACATGCATGGATGTAATTTGTTCTCTTCCCTCCGCCAACGGTTTTAGGTTAGCTAGCATTGCTCTTATTTATACACTAAACAAACTGTGTTTGAAACCTACCGTGGTTTGGAGACCTCATGACTGTCCAAATTCTAATTCTAACTTTGGGGACTGTTCCATTTTTTATTTTATTTTATTTATTTTTTTTTTTTTACAATTAATTACAAACTATTAGACTACTATAAGAAAATTTCAAACCAACTAAATGGCTTTCTGATATCTTTCTGATAGCCTCTGACAAAAACTGCAGTTTAGTTTTGTGCATAACTCAGTGTCTGGAGAGTCATTTATTCATTTTGCTTGATGCCAAACCATATGGGAAGTCAATACGAAGTAGTGTGATAGGAATACTACTACTATACTTTGGAAATACTACTACTATGCTTTGTTTAATGACAAGAGAAGATGAGATCTCCCAGCAGAATATTGCCAAGGCATTGCCTTCTAAACATTTAAAACCGTACCATACACAGTTTGATCTGTCATGGATGTTGTTCGAAAATTCCTCCGCATCAATGGTGCAGCTTTTAGACAGAACGTACATCCCACATGTGAACCACTGCTACAGAATCAAGACAACTGACTCAAACATCGCAGCAAAACTGTCATTGCTTAATCTGACTACATTATGCAGAAGCTTCACCAGCCTCGGCATACCGGAATGAAACGGAAAGGGAAGCTAACATCATGATTTACTTTCTGATAACTGAGGCTAATAATAATCTGACCGCTTGCAAAACACAAACTAAATTTTCAGGTGATCCTTAAATATGAAAAAATACACAAAATAAAATATGAACATGGTTAAGTGTTAGCAAAAAACAACTTACCACCCTGTGACAAAGTTAAACACTGAATTCCACACCCTTGATCCCAATACACACACTGTAATCAGAAAGGGAGCACGACAAAAGTGATACCCATACTCAAATTTACTTAACAAAACTTTATATTCAGAACAAAATCCAATTAATTTCCTCCCATTGCGACCAATGTAGCCGTTCTTATTGTAATACACCAGCATATATGGCAAGACAGGAAACAACAACAGCACCTTCTGGCATTAGTAGAAATTTAGATGCCAATAAAGCAGGAAACTGACCGTTCCTCTTTATCAACAGTGCCAATTCTATGATCAAATATTGCCATTAAAACATTTTGGCTTGGTTACCTTGGACCATAAGTCAGTCTCCAGAAATGCAGATGTTGCTTTAGCCCTCATATGAGTTTTTTACCCTCTGAAGAGGATATGGGGGGATCTGTACTGTCAGAGCGTTAATGGAGATGCCAGATGAGCAAACATTAGCGGCAAGAGGGAGTAAGAGCTAACACGGGATGTTAAAAGAAGGTGTGAAGAAGAGACAACCCTCCGAGGAGGAAGCGAGACAGAGGTAGAAACTAAAATGTGTGGAGGAGTTTAATGAGTCTCCAGCTCCGTCTCAATTGTACCACTGGGGCATGAGCATCTGTGTATGTGTGTGGAGCCACCTCTAAAAACACCATGCATAATTTATCAGACAGCTGTCAGCTTTGTACTCCTATTTACTGTGCGTTCAAGGCCGACAGGGACCCCAGCCAGGAAAAACGACAGTCACTGAGACTGTTTAATTGGAGAGTCAAAGCACTAATAATCCCATCACTCTCTCGCCAATGTACTTGCTTGAAAATGACGAGACGTTAATAAGACAGGTATTTTGTGGTATCTTTCACCAAAAGAAGGCAAAACTATGTAACCCGGTTTCTTGGTTTTTACACTTCCCTGAGGCTGTTTCCATCTACCAGACCCAGATAAATAAAAAGGTTGCAATGTTTAGCCTTAAGGAATAAAAACAACATAATTGTCTATATTTATGGAGAAAAAAACAGCTTCAGGTATTTGTTTTGTTAGGGGACACTGAGGTGGTTTACTCTAACTTTTACACTACTCAACAATTATGAATTTGAGGTTTTCCACCATTCACTCCAGCTTAGACCAACAAAGATTTGGTTGTTTTACTACTAAGATGTCTATTTTCTCACAATGAAATGTAAAATACAATAATCTGATTAGCTAGGGTGACCAAATGTCCTCTTTTGCCCAGACATGTACATTTTTCAAGTTTTTTTTCTTCAGGGCATCCTGGGGGAATCAAAGAATAATTGAAAATGTCATATATTTTTTTTAAACGGGACCAATAGACATGTAGTGGAACTGATTGGTGCAATGTGTGCAATAAGACAGCCTTCCTTTTGTCTAACATCACCTCAGAGCGACTGCCATGTGCATGGATGCTCTCCGCTCAAACGGAAAAGCTACTGCGGCGCTGTTTAGAAGACGTCAAAGCGGAAGTGTACTTTTAACAACAAATTTTACCTCATACTGTCGCTGTTGGGACATACGAGTGGAGGGGGCAGCGTGTGCAAAGATGGCATATGCGTTTCTGTATATGACAAAGGGGCCATAAATCTTGTCGGTCACATGGACACAGAAAAATATGAAAACTTTTTTTTTGTTGAGCAACTAAACAATGATAAGTAGAAAATAATAGAAGAGAAATATCCTTTATTGTGCGAGAGTGGGGGAAATTTGGGTGCACCAGCAGCAAAGTGAACACAAATGGAGGCATGCAGATACAAAGCAGGGGAAGAAATATAAAAACAAAAAAATAAGAATAGGAGACTGTGCAGTAAGGGAAATATTGCAATATAAGAAAAAAAAATTCTGTGTTGCCATGAATTGCTAAAAAGCCTTCATCAGGAAACCAAAGCAGTGTGCAACTGAGCGGGGTGATCTCAAGACATGTGCAAAACTTTATATTTATGAATACAAAACACCAACGGACAATTCACAACAAAGAAAAAGGCTGTGCAATGCCAGATCAGCTCCACAGCAAAATATAGATGGAGAGACAAAGAGGATGAAGAAAAAATTAGGATGAAGAAGAAAACTAAAGACTGGAGTATACACTTTTTGTTTGTTAAATAAGTGTCTTTGTGAGACTGCTAGTTCTCAGAAAAAGAGCTATTATTGTTGTAGGTCATCTTCCTATCCAGAAGAGTCAATATTTCTATCATTATTACATTTCAGAGATTTTAAAGTCATTTTTGTTCTTGTTAATCTACAAAAGTATATCTGAAGTTTGCTATTTAACCACTTTCTCTAACTACACAGATAAGGCATACTTTAAATGTGTTTAACAGTATTAGTACTATTATTCGTGTTATATAATATTATATTATAATCCTTCTTTAAGTAAACAGTATCATTAAAGTATTACATGACTGGGTCAAGTGTCCTATTTTTCACAAATGAAAATATGGTTACCCTAATGTAATCAACTGATTACTTAGTTAAATGCAAAGGGATTCGCTCTAGAAGTGTGTTTCTTGGCTTGATCCTCATGCTGACTGCCCTGCAACCTACAGTATCACTTCCTGCGTTTAACTCCCCAATAATACTGGGACAAATAACCCCCAAAATTTGCATAACATAACATCTCCGTTCTGATGTAGTATAACAAAATACCATTTATGTGCCCATAATTCAAGTGCCATGGCATTCCTGCAGAAGGCAAATTGTGGTGCATCTCAATACAGTAATTAGATTGAATATTGAAAATAGTTCATATTTAATGCTCCACCTCCTGTACCGAGATGACAGGACTCCACTCTGAAGCTCTCCATAGAGCCCTGCTGCCTTGTCAAGTCCGCACAGCTTCTGTCGCCAACCTTCATCCCTCTGCAGGTTGGGAGCTGAAGTCACCAGCCAAAGCCTCCAGCTTGTCTGGGTGCAGAGCGGGAAAGTGCGGGTAGACAAAAAGCCGATATGGTGGACTAGGCAAAGCTGGGGGCTTATGGAGTGAATTTAGCTTGGATTGAGATACAAAGGAGGGATCCCCAGCTGACTGTATGGAGGCTCAGTGAGAGGATAGCCAGGGTCATCGTGCATTAGGCTCCTACTTTCATCTCCCAACACGTCTAAGAAACGGACACGCTCACATGGAGCGTTTGTACCTAAACCACCAAAGATAGCTGTAGGAATTCAGCTATTCTCACCTTTCAAGGATTTTTCTTTCAGTCTGATAGATTAGGATGAAGAAGTACCTGTAGGTAAGAGTTATTAATACACAAAATATTGCATTAGAAGCTGATTCAAAGTGCTTGATTCGTCAAGGCCAGGAGATTTTTCTGAATCTCCTGGCTCTGAGGAAGGAACTGCGTCGACCATTACGGCAACTAGTTAGAAATGCTTGAATCGGCTGAGTTTAGCTCGAAAGCCCTTGATCGGTGGCTGGAACTGTTGGAAACTTAAAAATCCAGTTCTTTATCCTGATCATTGGACCCAGAATGCACGAGTATCACCAGATTGGGTAGACAACACTCTTAAGTGGATGCTGCTGTGGAGGAAAAGAGGACTCACACTCAGCCTTTTTATTACAGGTAAGGTGTTTTAGATGCCATCGCAGGAAGTACAGAGATACAAGAGGCTATTTCAAAGGAAGGTGTGTTTTCTCCAATGTGTCAAGACACATCTTCAGTTCAGTCAGGCTTGGAGAGGCAAACCTTCAAACGTGTAGCCAGAAGACTGAACGGGGTTCACCAAAGTTGTGTTTTACCCTTTGGAGCTTTCAGACTCTGTCATGAAGCATGCAGAGTCGGAAAATGTGCTTAATACACAAACTAAGGTATGTTTTCTGGCTCCCTTTGGGACCTCTCTCAAGTCATGTGCGGACCGCTCATGGGTTGATTGGCCGTGCCGCAGACAGCGCTGCAAGACACATGCAAATCTTTATACTTTCTGTTATGTAATTGTGTTTGTTAGTTTGATGAGAGTAGAACTGGCTATAGTTTTTACTCTAAAACTGTTATTCATTTATTTACTTCTGCACTCATTTATCTTCTCTCTTGCCATCATTCTGTTAGGGCCCATCATATTTTCCATTGGTCTATCCATACAACAGTACCTATGAGACATAACGCTATAGCCCCTTTCAGCTCATAAATCCACAATAAAACCTCAAACCCGTCATGATGGTTCAATTTTGTCCCTTCAGTCCATCCAGATCATGCAGCTGAGAGTTCTGAACTAAGGGTCATGGCTCACGATTTCAACACTTTGTCACCCCCGCTCACAGTCAAAGCGGGGGCTAAACCCCCCCACTTAACTCCGGAGAGCTCTCCGCTGCAGTGAAATGACAGGAAATAGAGACGATGGCTGTCCATGTGATTGTGAAACTGTCCATCTAAGGTGGAAGAATGAGTTAAGTCACTGTTCAGGACTGAAAGGTCCTGAACAGTGACTTAAAGCCTAATCCCATTACAAACCCTACACTCTTCCAAATGAAAACCCCTGAGGTCACTGAGAGGTAAGTGACAGACATGTTGGATGACATCACTCAGATGTCTCAATGCCCTGACGGACAGCTGAGTTTGCCCGCCTGAAGCCCGTTGTGATGAATGAGCCCACTGGCCCAGAGGGAGGAATGTTGTGTTTTACACAGATTCCAGTCCTACACAGGAGATTGGATGGATTTGCTAGTAATGCTAACTGGATATCTCGATCAGTCCATAAATCTCTTTTCTGCGTGACCCCTGGCCCATTAGTCCGTACGAAGCAGTGACCTCAAAGGGCTTCTGGGCAGTGAAGACTGAATCACAGCCTCCCTGTTTTTTTTTTTTTTTGTTTTTTTTTTTGGCTGAACCAGTGAGCTGTTTCAAACAGAGATGTCCATTCCTCTTCAGAGCTGTCAGGCTCCACTGGCTGTCAGATGACACATTCTAAACATCAGCTTAAATCATGGCTCGCTCATCAGAAGAAACCTCTGGACAAAGGACAATATTTGAGCAAAACCACAGTTTCATGCTCTCTAAAAAAAACAACTACTGGTGTTGACTACATTTCAGGACTTTTTAAATTTCACTATTTCATCAAATTTAAGACAAAAAAGTAAAACGCTGAAGTAAATGCAAATATCCAAAGCCTCAAACAATAGTGGGCTTGAGGACTGTCTCGTTAGCGTTTCTACAGCGTTTAAGAGGTGTGAAATGACAAATTGTAACGAGGGACATATTCATTAGCGCAGACATCCCTTTGGATAACAGTGACGATCTGGTTTGAGGAGGAGGGCTGACCTTTGGGATTAGATAAAGCAAAACTTTTATGTTCCTTGTCCCTGGCTCAATGGAAGTTAAAATGGCTTAAAATTACTTGAACGATGCATTTATCATCATTTACATGGCAACTCTGTAATTGTACATAGTTTTATTTAACCTCACTTACCCCCACAATCTCTGCACTCCTCACACTGTGGACATGTGTGCTGGTATGTGTGTGTGTGTGTGCGTGCACACTTCCACCTCTGTCATATACATAATAATAGCAAGAATGGAAATAATATTTACTCCTGCATCCTTTACACTGTGCTTATTGCACCATTGCAGTATTGTCTAAATTTGTCCGCTTGTTTATAATGTGTTTTCTATACTGCAGTTTTTTAATTACTGCATCATTGAATAAGCATTGCACACACACACACACACGCACACACACACACACACACACACACACACACACACACACACACACACACACACACACACACACACACACACACACACACACACACACACACCGTAGCACTGTGTCACATCTCCACTTTGTGTTGGTTTATCACATAAAATCCCAATAAAATATGTCGAGGCTTGCAGCTGCAACATGACAGAAGGGGAAGCAACACGTTTGCAGAGCAGAGCACTGCAACTGGGTGAGGATCATATAAAATTGAGGCAATTCCACCTTTTCTGTTACCATTTTTTTAAATTTACAATTACTATGTAAATGATCACAAGTGGTCTGCGATGAATTAGATTTTGTATGAAGGTCTTGCTAATGCCTCCCCTGACACGTGTGCTTATGACAATACAAACCAGGTTAGCCTGAAGTTAATTCAATTATCATCCACCAGGGATTCCATGTGTGCATAATGCTCCAATTATCCGCCACTGATCCAATGATTCCCCCTAAACAGGGAGGCTTTTAACAAAGGACATGCTAATGACATCAGCCAAATGGAAATCTCGTTTGTGGCACATGTCAATAGATGTCGTCGAGTGATTGTGCAAAGCAGCTCTCGGAGTGCAAATGAAGACCTTTGAGATCTTGACGTGATATTTAGCAAATCTCATAAAAGGTATGCATGGCAGGCAACAAGAGCAATGACGGGAGAAACGCCTTAGTTTTCGGTTTAGTGTCTGAATAAGCAAAGATATTAGAAAACAAATGAATGTCAAAGAACGTCACATTTCAACAAGGTGATCTTAAAAAAACATGTAAGGTGCCTTTATGTTGATGGACCTCCCAGCCAGGACAAAGGTAAGAGACAGCTGATAATATGTAGCGAAGGTTGAAAACATCTATTTCCTGACTTTGCCCGCGTGCTCGTGTATTTTACATCAACATGGAAAGTGAAAAATTGCCAACAGGCATTGGCTTTTCTTTAATTCTACGAACATCATTAACCCAAATCTAATTAATGGGCACTCCTTCTGCGGCTGCTTGAAAAGAAAAAAACCCCCAAAAAACAAATAAGACACATTCTGCCTCCTGGTACCTGCTTTCACACCCCATTCCCTTCTGAATGGAAGAGACGAAAAGAATGCTTTTAAGGAACCAGAGCCTGTAATTTCCATCTCGTTCCAGCCTAATTTGCAGCAAAGCACCCCGTAAATGCTGCCTCCACAGGCGAGTGCCAAGAAGAGGAGCCAGTCCATTAACTGGTGAGTGAGACAAAACCATCCTGTGTGAGAAGAAGTGTAAAAGTGCAAGTGGACACACTGGAGGGGAGGGGGGGGGGGGGACAAAAGAGCAGCAGGCCAGACGGAATGATGGTTAGATAAAGCAATGAATGGAGGTGAAGCTGGAAGAAGTGAATAACAAGACATAAAAAGAGAGAAGGCTGCAGCTTAATGAGGAGACAGTGATTACAGGAAGGAGTGGGTATGATGGGGGGGGGGGGCTTGATCTCTGACCTCAGATGCCTCGGTGCGTGTGACAGGCCAGAGTTCTGAGGGCAGATTAAGGTAATCAGGGGTAGTAATGAGGACAGAACACACATTTGTGAGCCCGACACTCCCAGAAAGCAACAGTTACGCTCCAAACCACCACCTTCCATCTTTGCTCCGTTTGCCTGTGTCTGGACATTGTCTTCGCCCGTGCTGGGTTACATCCCATCATGCATTGGACCAACTGTACAAATAGAAAGGTGTTAGAAATGATCTTAATGGTTAACTCAGTGTTTCTATGACTAGGATGCGTTTTCACAATTTTAAAAGTTACAGTGTACTGTTTTTGCAACTTGACATTGAACAAAGCTAGACTGTCGGGAGTAAGACAGATGTGCTGCGGGACCATCTATGATAAGTCTCCAATTAGTCTTAAAATCCAGAATAATCAGTGTAGCAGTTTATATTAGCAAAAACCATTTCCAAAAATATTAAAAACTGGAATACACTCAATGATCAGCATATTGGGCGACACAGGATAAAAATCAACAGTGTGGGCCACTGTGCCCTATCATTTGGAAACATTGTATGCCTCCTCTAGTCTATGACAATATCTGAACAATCACAACAGTAACACCCAATGATATTTATCGGATCAACCCAGCAAACCTGAACTGGGAGTGAAAGAACTTTGGCGTTGCTCTCCACAGAAAGGCAAATTTTACATGAACACGGACTGAATGTGGCACGGTAGTTGACGCCAGAAAGGCTCGTCTGAATCTTTCCTAAAACGCCTGACCTGCCGGCAACGTCTGGCACAATGACCTCTTGGTCCACCGGGAATGTTTCAGAAAGGATCAATTATCCAGTGCGCTGCAGTTCAGCTTTGACAGCACAGCTTGTTGATGTCGGACGTCGTGGGCAGAATCATGACAGAAGGGCACAGATGACCACCGGTTACATCCCAAGTATGCAGATCACCGATTGCGCAACATGTGGAACCGTAAAACCGATGGGCTACAGTAGCAGAAGGCTACTGCCACTCCTGTCAGCGAAGAGTGGAAAACGCCAACGAGAATATGCAAAAGATCTCTGAAACGAAAACAACGCCTGATGAACTTGGTGTAAAGAACATAAAAGCACAGTTCCATCATTCCTTGCGTCAACAGCTCAGGCAGGTGGTGGTGCTATAGTGGTGACAGGGCCGTTTTTTGGCGCACTTTGGGTCCCTCGGCACCGATCAAGCATCGTTTAAACACCATACTGTCCTGAGTATTTTTGCTGACCATGTCCATCTCATTACAAGCAGCTTCTGATGGCTACTTCTAACACTACTTCTGCACCGTGCTCCATAGCTCAAATCAACTCGAACAGTTTCACTAAACATGACAAGAATCTCACAGCACCCCAATGACCCCCACAGTCCCCAGACCTCAGTCCAACAAAGAACCATTGGGATGTGATGAAACGGGATATTTATGATAAATGCTCAGCAGAGCAAACGCATATCTAGTCAATATGGATCAAAATCTCTGAGGGATGATTCCAGAACCTCATTAAACCTATGCCACAAAGAACTTCTGAAGGCAAACAGTGTCCAACCATCCACTTACAGGTAGTCCCTAATAAAGTGTCCAGTGAGTCCCTCATTGTGCTTAAAAGGAAATAAATAAAGATTAAAATTAAAATTTTTATGCCACTAATATGAGATGTAATATATTTTGCCATATTTTCAGACTCCCTGAAATATGATCACGGATTAAACATAACCACACCAAAGTTCTTAAGTTCTCACGCTTATCCTGGAGTGAATGCTGCTTGTCGGGACTTTGAATGAATCAACTGGTTCCCTTATATAGGACATTTTTGACCAATCTGTATAATATGATTGATTTTGACTTTGTAAAGTGCCTCGAGATGACATGTTTCATGAATTGGCGCTATATAAATCAAATCAAATTAAATTAAGTGCACTGCATCTGAGGAGAATTTATCTGCTTTTTAAATTCACAAAAGGTAGCTTAAAGAGGTTGCTTGAAGAAAACAGCGACATCTGGAGGAGAGGTTGTGAATTTCAACCGAAAAAGCTCTACGCGACAGAGTTTCAGTTGCCCAAAATGGATAAGTCCAAACTAGTCTAGATTAAAAAAACTAATCATGTGCAAAAACAAAAGCCCAAGTATCATCACATTCTTCAAAGCTTCATTGTGTAGTATTTATGGTATTGTAAGATACCATAAAATAGTACATATCGCAGCTTTAAAAGGTGAAATATTGGAGCACAACAAATATAGAAATGATAAAGTGACCTGGAATTATAGACAGTATTTCTTGTGCTTCAGTAGGAGGAAGGAGAAGAACAATCCCCCAGTCTCCCAGCGGACACCCTGACAAGGCAAAGAGTGAGGAGGTACCTTAAAGGGTCATGCTCCGTCTGCAGCAGACAAGAACATGACTTCATCCTCAGCTCAGCGCCATCCTTTTCATCCACTTCAAACTCGCCCTCTCTGGGTTAACACCTACAAAGAGACATTTAAGCCCTCGTAATGAGGATGCCACATGTCGATATCACCTTTCACAGGCTTCACTTGACCGCCGCTCCGTTTGGACGGAGTCACATTCACTGGAGCGTGTCGCTGTTTTTTTCTCTTTCCGTCTCTCTCTCTTTTTAAATCGCATGTTTGCAATTACCTCAAGAGCGAACCGACTCTTTGCTGTAATTCAATGAGGACGCACAGCGGCGGGTCAGACGGAATGAGGAGGCGGAGGTGGGGGAGGCATTGTCCGAGACGACTGAGTGACAGGGGTGAGATTAGGACCTCGGGGCACGCAGCGGTTACTTTGTACCTGTCAGTCAAGCTGTGACACGGACAACCTGCTGGGAGGCTGGGGGCCGTGCGTGTAGAGCCGAGTGAGGTGAGAGGTCCTCGACCACGGGGCAGATCCCCCACCGCCAGATGACCCCGACTCACTGCTCTAAAAAAGACAACCTTACATAATAATAGCTGGGGCAGAGCAGCTGGTGACCGCCTAAACTAACTAAATTCATCTGAAATGACTAAAAATATGGTTTCTGAGCTACTTTTTTTTTCAATTGAAAGTTATACTGTTTGACTGATGATGGATTTAAAGTAGAGAATCAACCAATCAGAGTCTTTTGGACAATTTACGATCTTCGCGTTTTGCAAATCTTTGACCTGCTGCTACCGATTTGAACTGATTTTGATTTCTCTTTTTGTTTCCCTCACATTTGCAGCCCTGCAATAATAAAAATAAAAATCTTTATTAGCAGAATTTATGTCTATAGCCACATAAAAGAAAAAAAAAAACACAGAAATATAAAATATCTATAGATATTTTAGATATATCCTCTTAAGCCAGTGCCTCCTCAGACTGATTAATACCCAAAACTATTAACTGTCGAATCTGTGAATGATAAATTATACTGTTACCAGAATCATTCAGTTGTTCTCTAAAAGTATACATTGACCTTTTTAAGTGCTTAAAAAGTACAAACACCCACAGCAACAAAAACCCGACTAACACTTCCTAGTCTGGGCATCCCAAGAAATATTCCCTTTGCATCATTGTATGCAACATGCAGCTTTTGAATGCTACGTTGCTTGTAAGGTGCCCACAAGGGGGCAGTAAACTTTAAAGCTTTAAACAAAGACACTTTTACTGGAACTGAGCAGAAGCTAAATCTTCGTGCGATAGCGTTAGCCTGCATATAAATCTTACATTGTTGCCTGTATCATCATCATCATCATCATCATCATCATCATCATCATCATCATCGCTCATTTGATCAGTAATAAAATGACCTTATTTAACCTTATTTGAAACCTCAAGGACATTCTTGAGCAATTTAAAGACAGGAAAATTAAATTTTTTATCCTGCTTGGTTCTACAAATCAAAATAGCCCTTTTTACAGCATTATATTTTATATCATATTGCACACTCTCTTCGGTACAGATATAAAGAAGCTGCTGTAGACCACTATTTGGACTGAAGACCAACAGGTCATCAGCATAAATAAGATGGTTTATTCATTTGTAGCCTATCAAACATCCAGTATTGCAGCCTCTCAATTTTACAGACAAACCATCAAAATATATATTAAATAAAACTGGAGATAAAATCCCCACCTTGTCTAATACCAAACTGGGCAGAAACACTACTTTCCCATTTGACCTGCATCTTCTGGGTGAGTGTACCAGTAAGAGAATCCTCACAATATCCAGGAACTCCCCGTCTCTTTCATTTATCAAAACATTTTCTGTGGTTCCCTCGATCAAACGCTTTAGAAGCATCAATAAAACAGAAACGGCCCTGTACTATTTCCTTAAGTGCATATATATATATATATATATATATATATATATATATGCACATCTGTTCAATGCTTTGGTTTAAAACCAAACTGATTATCCTGAGAAGTGATAAACACATTTATTCTATCAAAAATAATTCAATCACCTTTGATAAAATCTGTCTAGTGCAATTGGCCTGCAATTATCTGTAGTGCTCACCTTTCCAATTTTGTCCACCCTTATTGAAGATCATCCATGTCTCTACGTCATAAATAGCTTCCTACAACTTTTGTGCTTCCTATTCGTTTAAGAAAACCTCATGGATGCTGAACCAAGCATACTTTCAGTCATTTTAACTCAGCACTTGAGTGATCTGGTAGCGCTAATGTATATAATGCCTGATTAACTGACTGGAAAAAAGAGCAGATTTCTGACTTTCTAAATGGCAGGTCCCTATACAGAGCCCATCAAGCTGAAAATTGGGCCAGTTTCATTCATTAGCTCACTCTCTTTGCATCGCTACTATAAGAAGGTACCAGTCACGGATAGCAAGAGCTCCAACAAAAACACAATTTTTATTGTCCTTCAGTTTGCTTCTTTTTTTTTTACTGTTTGTGCCGAATTCATCACTAGATGCCAGAAGAGTCTGGGCTTTCTCTTCCACTGAAGGTAAAACTCTTTCAACCTCATCCATCTCTGTCAAAGAGTCTCACTACAAAGTGCTCCTTCCTCAGTCCACTACCGAGCATACTTCCTTATCTGCTGCACTCAGCCACCACCCCATCATTCAGACTGCTTCCAAGCGCCGGACAAGAGGGAGGAAAAACAAAAATTGATTTTTTTTTCTCTCCTTTAGTGGCTGACTTTTGGAGGTGAGGAGGTATTTTGTGCCAGTCACAGCTGGCTGAGCTGTCAGAAGCCAGCCGGTCCCAGTGGTAACCTCCAAAGCCCAGACCAACGTTTTTATTTCACGTGTTTACCATTTTCAAGTCAAAATCCATAACAGATAAACACCCACATGTTATTTAAACGGCAACAATACACAGCTAAAGGTGTTTTCATAAAACAGATCCTGTATGAAACTGCTTTTTTATCAAATATGAACGATCCGGTTGTTTAGATAAAGTTGCACTAAGTTTTACTGGGGCCAAAGTACGCCTAAAAAGGCTTTGCTGATATTTGGATCGGATTCTGGCAACAAGCTGACTGGTTTAAGCCACATCAGACCGTGCTGGTGTATCATCTAGATCAGAAGTAGCCAACCCAGTGCCTGCAGGCACCAAGCAGGTCACTCTCAGAGACCACAGAGCAGGTTCTGAAATAACCCTTTTCCCCATGGACCTTGGTGAAAAAAAACAAACAATGTCAGGTTTTATATAGTAGTCTAACCCCGCGATCTTTGGTACACGCTGTCACATCCCAGACTTCAACATCAACTGGATTTTGTGTGACAGACCAACAAAAAGCAAAACAATTGTGCCGCCATTCTGGAGCTAAGGGGACCCAGAGTGGCAGTCTGCAGAATTTGAACCGTGGAACTTGCAGCTCTTCCAGGAAGCAAGTGCCCTGCTCCAGCCACTAGGCCATCACCACTTACCTCTAACTATAACCCAGAACACCAATATGGTGAATAGATAGATGCGATTTAACACAGCTGAGGTCCCTGACCTCTCTGGAGGAGCTGCAGAGATCAAAAACAGATGAAAAGATAAGTTGACAGGACACTATAGTTGTGCACTCTACAGATCAGGTTCAACCATAAAAGGTCAATGCAAAGCACCTGATGAAGGATAACGTGTATTGAAGTCAGCCGACCGCTTTTTTTTTTCATGGTGAAATGACAACTGCGGAGAAAAAGCAAAGAGACTCTGAAACAATTTCCCAGTTTATTAAATGTGTAAATCAGGAGGTAAAGGCACAGTTGTCTAGCCTCGTGAGACCATCCTGATCTCGCGAGCTTTCAAGGTTTCACTCGCAGATCAGTCTGGCTACTCTCCGTTAAAGAAAATTTGGAGCCGTTCACCAAACGAACGTCCAATCAGCGTTGGCTTTGAGGCGGGTTGAGGTGTGACGCAACGGGAAGCACGACAGTTCAGTCTAAAGAACATGGCGGCTTCAGCCGATGAAACTAGCGTTAGCGTGGCTATCAAGCAAGTTTTATCGGAATTACAGAGTATTTCTTTGCTGAGCTAACGAGCCTTTACCTGCAGCAGCAAGAGTAGCTTGGCTTGTGGTTGTGTTTTCGTCGTCGCTCTGTTACGAGCGACGACGAATCTGATTGGTTTATTTGGCCCGTCTATCACCAACATAGGCCAATCAGCTAACCAGTATTTTCGCCCCTTCCCAAAATTACTTCAACGGAAGGTTTCCAGATGGATATGCGGAGCAAATCTATCTGGCGGAGTCAGGTAAACAGTTGTCCACATTAAAATCAGAGAGGAGAGGAACTTGATGGTAGGAAACACCAAGCATGAATGACACTGGGGTTTTGAACGCTTACCATAAAGTCGAGATGTGATTAAAGTCTGATATGGAGTCAAAATTAAACATCTGAGAGCAATCATGATGCAGTTTGGCAGCAATTCACCCCTTTACCATCTGCGTCCCCGTCTCCAAAACGAGCGCACGCCTGGGTCAGAGTTGCCGTGAGGGCCGCGCATTTTCAAGATTTCTTTTTTTAAACAGATACCAAACTTTTCATGGAAAGCAAGTCTCAGGCCACGTTTTGTGCATACACAACCTTTATAAATGAGATCCCTGGCCTACACAGGAGAGTGAGATAAAGAAAGCCACAAGATGTCTGGTTTGCAGTTCACCACAAGCCAGAAAGGGCACACGGCAGTCATGGAAGAAGGAGCTCTGGTCAGAGGAGACCGAAGCGCGGAAACAAAGCTTTGACCTACATACATACATGTAACCCTGAACACACCTCTTCAATAGTGATAGTTGGGGGTGGCAGCGTTGTGTCGTCCGGATGCTTTACTTCAGGACGGCTGGCGATAGCCAGTTAGAGTTGATGGAACATGGATTGAGATGAATAAATATAGGCCAATACTGGAAAATAGCAGTCGGAGGCGGCCAAAGACTTAGAAATGAAGCTTATGTTTCTGAGGCGAAACAATCTTCAAACAGCTACAAAAACTATCAACATAAATAAAATTTGATTTTTTTTTGTTGACTCTGAAAAACAGCTCCAGAATTTTTTTTAGAAAAAAAGGTTCATATGATCGGTTTAGGATTCCCTACAGTTTCGCCCTCCTCGGTCCGCCCGCTCCCAGCGGGTCGTAACCAGCTGTTAGAGGGTAATATTCCTCCTCCCCGAGAGAGCGACAGAGCCGCAGGTCGACAAGCCGGCTGACTGACACCTTCACTTCAAAGCTGTTTGCTTTAAAACAAACCTACAGCAGACTGGAGGAGCAGTACGGCGCGGCTCTAGGAGTGCTGAAAGTATGCTCATCCAGCCGTCTGTCTCAAAGGCATCTTATGAGACAATAACCATAAAACTAAAGCACACATCGGGCCAAATCCTAGTCACCAAGGAAACACAACTGGTTTCTGACTGTTACTATGGTAACCTGCATCCAAAAAAAAAAAAAAAAGTGTCAAAGGCTTCTCTTCAGTGTACAGTGTCCTGTTGGGAAAAATTTGGGTCTTTGATAGAGGGTACAATACAAGGTAGGCTGCAAAACACAGATCTTCAAGACAAATAACAGTTAGACGGACCCAATCAACCCTTTGAGTTTTAGGAAATAGGTGCTAACCGCCCTGAAATGACAGCCCCACGGCCACCTATGCCCATGTTTGCTGGTCAGCAACAGTTTGTCGTTTAAAAAGAGGCTCGCCTCTGAGCTCTGTACCTGGCTCAGCTGCACACGGTCATGGCACGCAACCAGATGTGGCCTCCGAACATGATTCACTCCCTCCGCTGGGTTCTCACAGAGTAATGAGCCAGAGGCTTTGGGGCAAACCTCAACCCGTCTCGGTGCTTTCTTTGGGGATGAGCTTAGTTGTTCCGACGGGAGAGGCTGAAGAGATGGCAGCGCAGCACGTTGCCCAGCATGCCCCGTCGGCGCCGCTCTGCGCACAGCGGGGCTGGGATTAATTCCTGATTACATCACAAATCTGCCCCCGACCGCTACCCCTCGTGGCTGATACGCGCTACACTGAGATTTAGATTGCATAAAAAGGAGAAACAAATACAGGCATGCATGCTCGCTTGCAGTGCCTTCAGTGTGCGGTGGGAGGGGTGGAGGGGGTGTGGGGGGGGGGGGATAAAGCTGGTGCCCAGCACATTAATAACAACCAAAAAGCCAGAGGCCGCTCAGAGTTCAGCTGCCAAGCTGCAGTTCAGACTAAACAACACTGCGGAGAGCTGTAATCACCCCGCCTGCTTTTGTTTGACAGCGAGGTCATGTAATCCGAGAGGGATGGTGGAGATTTATAGTAACGTGGAAAAATATGACATTCCTCTGAACTTCTCAACGTTTGTCGAGTTCCAACCACAACCCTCGGCGTATTTGATTGGGATGTTCTGCGACGGACCAACACAAAGGAGTACATAATTGTGAGGAGAAAGGGCTAAAGTCTCCGACTGCTCCATTCTAACACACAAATGATAGTATGATCCAAACTATACCAGCGTGGCTCTGGTGTGTTTAGGGTCATCGTTCTGCTGGACGTGTTTTCTCTGAGATTGCCCTGTCGCTTACCCCATCCATCTTCACACCAGCTCTGACCGGAGCCTTGGTTCCTCATTCCCACATCATGATACCGTCACCACCACGCTCATTGTTTGTTTTTCACCATGAAGGCCAAAAAGTTCATCAAAACACATCGGATGCGTTTTTCTGAAGTGCGAAGGGCCAGAGCAGGTCACCAGGTTTCAGGTATTCAGTGTCAGCAGTTCTTAACAGAACGGGGCCAATGCTCTCCTTTCCCAGTCTGTCAGCCGAGGCGGAAGATTTGCATCATGCCAACCATTCCATCGCATCTTCGGCTGCACGTTTAGGGTTGCTGTCTTCCTGAGAAATGAGCCTCCACACAGCTTCGACCAGGTTGTCTTCAAGGACTTCCCCGTATTTAGCGCCATCAGCCTCTCATAGACTCTGTCCAGCTTCCGTGTCACTGATGTTGAAAAGCCTCCCCACAGCTTGATGCCATGTCTATGCATAGTTTCCTGCCATACAGCACTTTACATAGAATATAAAGCTGATAAGAAAGCAGACGAGAACTTTTTTCCCCCCCTATAACACCTCTCCAGAGTTATTATAGGGTTGTATCATGCAGGAAATTACCATATAGTTAACTTTCTGGCCTCTACAGAGAGGCAAAGGGCTTCTTCTCTGTAAGTGAAACCAAAAATGTGTAAGTTACAATCTCAAGAGTAACCGAGGACGATTTCTGCATCTCATTTTAAAAAGGCACGGCATAGCTGGAAGCCTGTTCAGGCACCTTTAAGGTCGCCTATATCTAAAAATCACAGGGCGGTAATGAAACGGCGTACGCGGCTGAAAACGGAGACGGGCTTCAACGGCGAGCAAGAGGCGAGCGCTGGAATAATTTGTGTAGAGCCACATCGCCACCTACTGGCTACACCGACATGCCTGAGTAAGCCACAAAGAAAGGCACGTCCAACGTGTGCTCCTCAGCCTCCGGATGATACAGTTGGAAAACGATGGGAATTTTCCACAGTGGGTTTCTCCGCCGACCAATAAAGCACTAAGCATCGGTTAGATCAGGAGCAGATCTGGGAGAAAACACGTGGCTTTCGGGCAAACAGGACACTTGCAGAAACAGCTTCAGCGAGTGGCTCGGCCCCAGAGTGCAGAGGAGGAGCTAGCCTGGTGTTTACCCGCTAAATTCTACAGCAGCCCATCAGTCTGAGCGTGGGCCTCTCACCAAACGGCCCCACTCCTGCTGGCACCTCATCACTCCTCCCCGCCTCCTTCTGTGCTCATATCAAGGAGCCCTCCAGCATGCGCGAGTGTGTGAGCATGCCTGTGTTTGGATGTTTTCAGTAGCCCAGATGGTTGTGTCCACGGTGGGAGGAGAGGGAAGGGGGAAAAGAGGAGAAGGAGCCCAGCAAGCTGGAGCTCAGGCTCCAGTCTAGCACGACCAACATGTTGATTCCATGGACCCGCAGCACCAAAAAGTACATGTAGCATGTGCCATGACATGATGTTCTCCCACCTCCACCCCTCTATAACGAGGATGTTCACTTCCCCCCCAGCTGATTAGCATTTCTCTGACTGAGCCCGGCAGCTTGCCACAGTAATAGCGGGAGTGACAGGAGGGTAGCTGGAAGGCACGGAAGAAGAATCCGCGTGGAGCAAGTCAGAAAGAGCGATCTGCGAAAAAGCTGCTTTTCCTGCTGTGCTGCAGACTGAAGAATGCACACAGACCACCAGACAGCATCAATCTGGACAACACGAGCGGGGGGGAGGGGGGGGCTGGAGCGTTTACAGCGCTGGGGGGTGGGGTTGCCCACCTGTTCAAACAGCCAGAGCTATCCAGAGGAAATGAAAACTTCCATCACTCTGCATATTCTGCACGGCAAATCCCTTTCACTTCCTCAGAGGCTGTCTTCCATTTCCACAGCCGCCTCTCGGCACCTATCTAAAACATCTGTATGCCCAAACCCGACGCGGAACACAAACCGCATCGCTTTGCTAATCCGAAAGGGAAAATGTCATTTCTATAAACCAATGTTTTCTGCAGCATGTCAGAAGTATTTAAAAGCCTTGGACTCATTACGTTCAAAACCGGCACTTTTACAGCAAGGTCTCCTTCAGGGTTCTGGCTCTGGCCTGAGGCTAAACCTTCAACCCAGTCTCAAGTCTTTGCCCACTACTAGGGTTTCTTTCCGGGTTTCACTGTCTTCACCTTTCTGATTAGCTTCCATTAAAAGACCCCACAGCATGACGCTGCCACCACCGTGTTTCCCCGTCGGGATGCCGTGTTCAGGGGGAGGTCTGCGCGTGGGCAAGCGGGTTCTGTTAGACGAGCCTTTTGTTCCACGTGTTCGCTGCATATGGCTTGTGGCAAACTGCATACGGAACATCTGTCTGTCAAGTCTTTCACAACGGCTAGAATTTAATAGCAGTTGTCGTGTTGAGAGCCGTTAATCATGCAAACCGTAAAGCGTTGAGCGTTTGAATGCTTTGGTACTTTACACCTGTCATCTAGGCAGTACCTCTGTCTCATGGGGCTCGCAGGGTTGTTGGGAAACACAGGATTTCACTTTTTCCTTCCAATTAACAGATTTCTCTTCAACACCTCAGAGACAAAGGGGGGGTTCTACTTTCAAGTCTCTGTCTCTTCCTGGCCCCTCACTTCGCATCCCTCAAAGGCAGGACTGCCGTACCTGGAAATAAAGACCACCATACCTGCACCCACCGCCACGGCAATGTCTCCAGGGTGAAAACGCCAGAGAACAGTCTGCCAGCGAGTGCCATCAGCTTCTCTTGCGGGCGGCTAATGTAATCCAGTGCATCTGTCAGGGCTGTTATTACAGCCGCTCGCCGTCCCCTCAAACACCGGCTCATCAGATGATGCATGCGACGGCGCAGGAGGGTGGGGGGGGGGTGGGGTAGGGGCGAGGAGGTGCTGTTAATGCATTCTGTCACCCAATCACTACACCACGGGTGGAAAAGTCTCATCCTCTGAACGTCAGACGGAGAGGAGCAGTGCGTGCGCGCGCGATTGAACTGCCGGTTGGACCCGGCGAGATGTGACTTTTTTTTTTTTTTTTTTTTTTACCCTGAAGCTTCCACCAGAAAACCTCAAATTACACCTTTCAGAGCAGAGGTGCCATAAATCAAAGCCTGTTGGTTAAATGCTTTCTTGTCCGACGTAAAACATGAGCTTGACAGGTGGGAGGTGGAAGGGGGTGGAGGGGGGTGGGGGTTGGGTGGGGGAGTCAGCTTGTAAAAAAGGAAGACACTGAAAGTAAGTGCTGCGGATAATCATCAGGACAGGAATTCTCAAGACCGCGACTGACGTGTTTCTGTGGCTGGCAAAGATTGTTTTTGACGAGCGACTTTGAGGAGTGAAAGCTCTGAAGTTGTAGGAGCACACGCTGCCCACCAGGGGTCACTCCTTCCCTCTGGTGGGCTTTATTTCTTTATTTATCTGGGCACTAGGGGGGTTAGAAGCAGCAGAACCCAGGCCTGATCCAGATTTAAAAGGCAGTCCTGCAGGTCGACCCGCTCCCCTCCAGCAGACAACAGCTCCGGTTAAATGCACGTTATGAAAGGAGCATATAAATATTCTTTTGAACAGCCAAAAGCTGACCTCTAAAACTTGTAAATCCGCTTTCATTTTTTAGAAGGAAAAAAAAAATCTACAAAAATATTTCTTTGTTTTGTGATTAATCCCCCCCCCCCCCACCCCCACCCCCTCCCCGATTAGAGCTTTAGGATTTATTTCAGAGAACAATGCAAAAAGTAAAGTGAACACAAGGCAATACACTTTTGGGCGGAATTAGTATTGAAATCTGAAATCTGCTTGTTTTGGCAGCGCTGAGGGACCACATAGCCGGGGGGGGGGGGGGTGGGGGCTTGAAATGGGGGCGCACACTGCAAGATGAGAAATGCAGAGCAGACGGTTTAACATTTACCTGTCTTTGCAGATGATGGTGGAAACGTTTTCTTTTACGGTCAGGAAAAATACAAAGAATAAAGAAGTGAAAATCTGGACATTTCAAGCCCTGGTCTGTTGGTCCCACTTGGCATCACCCATCTTGTACCCATTCTGCATTTTCCATCAGGCAGACAGGAAGCACCTGGGCCCCCTCCGCCCCCCCCTCCCAACACATCATCAGCTCGGCCGAAGGGGTCCTGTGCAGTCTCCGCAGCTCCGAACAGGACTCCCCGGCTGCCTGGCTGTGTGTAAACAAACATTCTGTGAGCGTGCGGGGCACCGGGGAGCGCGTTCTTTCATTCTGCCTCCACCCCGAGGCAGAGAAAACAGAGGTAAAACAGCATGCTGTGGAGCTGCTGGCGCGCAGATCTGCCTCTTCACACTGAAGCCTTCAACACATTAAAACGCTTTTCCCCCAGCTGAGCTAAAAAAAAAAAAAAAAAAAAAAAAAGGCAGACTGCCATCGAAAAAGTCCAGAAGAAAAGGAGGAGGAGCTTGGTGTTTGTTAACTCAGCTGAGAGTGGCTGGGTGGGTGGGAGCCCCTGACGGAGCACAGGGTGGCGTTTGGTCACCGCGCGGCTGAAGGACAGCCGGAGGCAAGTGGCCAAAAGTAAACAAGCCGTTCTGGAACTGGAGGCCGAGGAGCCGCTGCTGCTTGTGAGAAGATGAGGAGAGACTTTAGAGAAAAAAGGGGGAGGAGAGGGAACGCACGGTTCCAGCCCTCACATCGATCTTTATCCGTTACAGATTCCCAGGGAACGAACGCCCGAGGCCAGAGAAGGCAAGCAGTGCAGCTTACCAGCAGCGTTGCACTCTGAGGTCAAACATTTCCTGCTGTTTCCTCGCATCCACAGACCGGCAGTAAACCATCTCCAGTCTAGCAGAACCAGAACCCTGAAAATTAGTCCAGGGAAGGATGGAGGGACGGTGAGAAAAAAGGAGGGTAAGAAGGAGGGAAAACTGGCAGGAAGGCAGCAAGGTTGAAATCCTGGATGGAAAGAAGACAAAAGGTAGGTGGGTAGGAAGGAAGGAAGGAATGGAGGGAGGAAAGGAGGAAAAATCAAGAAGGAAGGAAGGAAGGAGGAAATAAAGGAGGGAAGAAGAGAAGAAAGGAGGGAAAATGAAAGGAAAAGGAAGGTAGGTGGGAAAAAAGAAGTTAGAAAAGATGTTAAGAACGATTGGAGAAAGGTAGCTAGGTTGAAAGGAAAGAAGGAAGGCAGAAAAAACAACGTGGGAAGTAAGGATAAAAAAATGGAAAGAATGTGAGGATGGATAATGGCCAAACGGATGGACGGACCGATGGATAGGTGTGCAGATGATGAATAATACACTGAAATACTGAAAAGAAAAACATTGGCAAGCACTTCCTGCCAGTGCCAATCAACAGACCTCAGAGCTCTGAGACAGACAGGGCTATTCGTTTTATGTTACCCAAATGTCTCTGTTCCACTAATTCATGATTGCATTAGTCTATGTGTCCCATACTCCCTCAAACAGAAGTCAACCCCTCTTAGGAGTGGCATCTAAGCCAATACATCCTCTGATCTCCACTGTAGAGTCCATGTGATCAATAAATTAGCACGCTTGGAAAAGTATCCAGCCCTCAACGAGCTGTGTGTGAATAAATGACAGGACTGTTGGGGATTAAGGTGCCTTTATACCCAGATTACACAACATTCAGCACCCCCTGTAGCGAGAGGAGCGTGAGGGACAGTGTGGGGATCTGAACAGGTTTGCCAGGTGTGCACAGGAAGATTAGAGCAAAGCTCCTGGTAATGGAAGAAGAGATGACCCCCGTTACCTTAGAAGTCCGATCAGATGAAGGCATAAAAGAAACCCACCTCCACTTCCTCTTCCAAAAAAAAAAAGAAGGCTCTTGGGGAATAAGATGTGCACACACAGCTTCCCAGAGGTCAGCAGCGATAAGAAAATCTGGATTAAACCTACTTGCCAACATATCTCTCTTCCTCCATGTAACTCCACTAACTGAATTTGATTTCTTGGACTGATGGGAAGAAAGCCTCCCCCGCTGGCCAAGGGGCGACAATGGGAAGTCTTGTTCTTAGCTTTCTTCATCCCTCATTAAGTTACCTCGTTTCAGAGCATCAGATTTGGCCACTGGCAGTTTAAAAACAAAAAGTGATGCTATGCAAAAGTGGGTCTGGTATGCAATCGTTGCATTAAAAGAAGCCAGGCAACGGCAAGATAAGACACCCTCTGATGTATACACTCACACCCATTAGCTAGAATTTAGAAACATGTTTATCCTGTAAAACCCGAGGCAAACGTGCAAAATCAAGAGAGCACGTCCCGAGGATGGAAAACCTGAAGAATGAATGAAAAGAGGCCGAGAGCCGAGCGGGGGGGAAAGTTGGTCGGGGGGCGAGGAGGTAAACACAGGGAGCAAGGTGAAACGTGCGTCAGAGCTGTGGCTTCGGGCCCGCCTGCTGAGCTGCGAGGGATGCCACTGATGGACATGTCAGACATTGCACTAACAAGCAACCTCTGTGTACAGATCAAGCCACACACAAACGCCAAACCATACTGCAGGACACACAGACCTAAACATCGCTGCAGATCGGTGAGAACCCATTACTGCTATCCCTAACCGCAGTTTTTAAATGTGACTAAAAAATGCTGCACACCAAGCTAAGATTAAAGACTTGCAGGGTTAGGTTTACGTTGGCGTGGGCTGACATGACTTCATTTCAGACAGGTTAATAAAGGGCAAGTTTTAGCTATTTAATTGTCACACACGCACTCGCCAGCAACTTTATCAGATACACCTGTTAACTCGAACAGTGAAACAGCCAATCAGACGGCAGCAACCCAATGCTGATCATCGAGATGCGGTGAAGATGACTCGCTGAAGTTCAGAATGACTTTCTTAGTTCTGATGATTGAAGTGACTTTAAAAGTGGTGTGGCTGTCGGTGCCAGACAGGCTGCTCTGAGCATTTCAGAAACTGCTGATATATTGGGACGTCCAAGCAACATTATCCGTCAGGGACAAATGAGTTGTGGGGACAAAAATGTAAATGTTAGAGGGTAGAGGAGAACGATCCGACTGGTTTGAGACGATAGAAAGGCCGCAGAAGCTCAAGCATGCGAAGTACAGTCTCTACAACAGCAGAAGCCCCCACCGGGTTCCACTGGTGTCAGCTGAGAACAGCAAACTGGGGCTCCAATTCAAACAGGCTTAGTGAAATTGGACTAACAGATTGAAAAACTGTTGCCTGATCAGATGTAAGGCAATTCCAGCTGCAACATTTGGATGGACAACATAAAACAGACAACATGAAAGCATGGGTTCATTCTGCCGTGCATCAATTCAATGCAAGCTACTGCTGCTGTTAATGTAATGAAGAATCTTTATCATCACCATATGTTACCATGGTGAAATGTTTTGTGAGACAGACGCCGGCTCAGGATGTACACATAATATAGCATGCAGACACAACAGACATAATATTTCCAAACTATGTATACACACACACACACACCAACACACTTCTTGAGAAGCTTAACGGGTGCAAATAGGTTTTAGGCTGTGATAAGATTTGTATATCAGAATCCAAAAAGTCTGATATTAGTCCCAACTCTCCCTCAATGATACACTCATTCCTGCAGTAAATGGTGTGCAATAATCATAAGCCTTTATTTACAGAACTGTACAATCAGACATTCCCTGAGAAATTAGTATGCAAATAGGTATTGCAAGTAATGGTGTGGGAAATATTTTATTTACACACTTTTGAGTCCCTAGGGACTAATTGAGCACATAACTATTGTTGCTGACCTTGTCTGTCCCTTTGTGTCCACAGTGTACCCCTCTTTTTATTTTCCTCCAAAGGATTCAGCAGTCACCAGTTCTCAACCTAATAGAGCAGCTTAGGGAGGTGGTGGAAAGTGATGATGACAACAGATATATTCCCCTGACGGACCTGCATGATGCCATCATGTCAACATGGACCAGCATCTAAGAGAAATGTTTCTGCCACCTTGTTGAATCTACGCCACTGAGATTTATGGTGATTCTGAGGGCAAAAGGAAGTCCAACCTCTACCAAGGCGGACAGGATTAGTAGTTTCCTTTAAACTAGTTAGGATTGGGAAAAAACAGTTTCACACATATTTTCATATTTTGTTTCACCTGATCTAAGAAAAAGCAACTAAGGCAAACAATGACAGATTTTTCACTCCCAGCAGCTTCTATATCCCTAAAATATAGGTTCCATTTTAATAATATAAGTCCTCTAGAAGAGGGTTTTAATAAGGCAAAGGATTTTCAAACCAGACTGTGGAAGATAGGAATGCGCCCCGGTGTGCGAGCCGCTCTGGAGGGGGTTTACACAATAGCAGCAGAGGATTTTTATCCAGTCAAAAGAGCCTCCCTCCAGCTGCGAAGCACTCCAGCGGGGTTAAATTAAAGGCAATCGACACAGCTCAGTCTGTTGGCACTCCAGTTAAACCCGCGTTCTCTCTGTAACAAAAACCTCGCTCGTCTTCTCCTTTATCTCGTGAGGAAAATGTCAGTGACCCTGTATTCATTTCAAAAAGACTCTAATTAAGGACGCGTCACTGCCTCCTCAGGCTGCCTTCGCCAGTTTTGGAGGGTGGAGTGGCGTTGGAGCCAGCGAATGTCACCCGTGCTGCCAGCGAGTTTATTGCGGCGCTTACGACCCCGCTTCCGAACAGGCGCCAGGGCGAAGTCATCGCGAACCCCAATGGGCCGGAACTGCTAACTTATAACGATCCAGAGCTGTTACCCTCGTGTACTTCTGACCCCTCGTGCGAATCAGCAGTGAACGCGCCCCCACTCGAAGCCTCTTCATAAACTTTGGAATGACTGAGAGGATTAGGATTCCCAAAGAATGACGGAAGGAAGAACTGCTGAACGTGCACGTGTTCGCGGAGACAACCTGCAGGAGGGGGCTGCCTGCCCGTTTAGTCTCCAGCACAATCACAGCAGCAGATGGTACTGATAGCACACAAGTGTTGGGGAGGAGGGAATGTGAAAGGGTAAGACAAGGCTCATTATCACCTCTTTCTGCATCACATGGCACACCAACCCCCTTTCCACCTCTTGTTTCTGCTACGATAACGGTGATTTGTAAGGATGGCACGGCCTCTGGGCTCTCAAGGTGAGCAAGAAAGACCAGCTACTGCGCTGACCGACACTTTCAGGAACGCGACCGTTAGTTAATTAAGTTACCAATTTGGACCGGGTGAATTTGCATCGGGTACTGCTTAATCTCCCAGCTGTGGACCCCAGCTGAAGAGCGTCTGTTCGCTGTGACCTTGTTGGACGCTCACGTTCTCTGATAAAAGTCGAAAAAGACAGGCCTGGGCTTGTCAGTTCTGCCGGAGTCCAACGGTGCACTTAACCAGCTACCCACATGATGTTTTACTGCGTCATGGCCGCTTTTCCTGCTTAACCCAACCACTTTCCGATTTCACTGGCAGCCGGACCGAAACCAGACCGCTGAGAAGCGGCGAGTTCGGAACATGCAGTGAAAATCCAGTTGGCTCGTCAGCGGCGTCTCTGTTGACCTTCCAGAGAAGCACTAATTTCAGATCCTTTCATTGAGCAAATGCAATCATAACTGTTTAGAAATACTGAGGGGTAACCTCAACCTCTGCTGGGTTGTAAACCCATAATGCAATTGAGGGCAGTTAGCAGCCAAGCGAGGCTGAATTTGATCCCTATCTGAGGTCGTGACTGCGCGGTTGAGTGTGAGGGAGACGGCGAGCGAGCCAGCGAAGCTATCAACGTTGTGGGGATGTGTGGTCTGGCCAAAGAGGATGAAGGGTTGGAAAGGAAATGAGGGTGAATGTGAGACTGCACAGTACTAACTGCGCCCCTGTCCCAAGGGTCGAGTTGGCTCGTCCTGCAAAGAAACAAGTTCAAATGTTCTGTACGACCAAAGCCCTAACGTGCACCCTGAAAGTGGAGGTCGGATGAAGCAGCCGATGGTCCTTCAAGACGGGCGAACTTAATGGGGGAAATGGCGATGACGTCAACTGTCACTGGCAACGCAAAAAAAAAAAAGATTTGGTCATGAATCAATGTCTGAGAGTTTGAAAAGGGGTACGATAAGAGATAAAATGTTAAATAAGACACCTCATCCCAGCACATGTACAGTGGATATAAACTGTCCATTCACCTCTGTTGAAATGCCGGATTTTGTAAAGCGAAATGATGCGACCTAACTAAATAATCTCTGATTGTTTTCCATATATTATAACCTTCATAACAATATTGAAAACATAAAATCCTTCAGGGTTGGACCCCTCACCCTGAAATAATGTAGTTGTGTAAGCAAGCATAAACTTAATTGCGTTCCTTTATTGCAGCACCTTTGGGTTTCAGAACTCAGATGTTTGGATAGACGTTGGCTTAGGAAAACTCTCGGGATGGTTCCCTTTTTCTTTGAGCACCTTTGTCTTTGTCAGATACTTGAAAGTGCTGCCGATGCTGAGCTAATCTATTGTTGACGTTGTTCATTCGCCGCGATAAGAGCGTCTACAACTTCCTCCCGATGTTAGACTGAATGCTCTTATCTTTAAAAGCCCCTTGTCAGGCAGGCCTCGTGCGCTCCCCATTGTTTCCCCCGGTGTTTCTGGGTGTCAAGGGAAGGCGGGTGGGTTAAGCAAGCAGAAACTTAAGGGAAGTGAGCAAAGGTGGGAGGAGTGTTTTTCGCTGGGATTCTTAGCAGTTCTTCCCCCTCAGATGCATCCCTGAAGACCTCCTTTCCCTATTGGGATCTTTGGGGTCTTAGAGATTTCATCAGGGAACACTTTGAGCCGAGATAAACGATGGAAAGAATAAAAGTTGCAATGAAATGAATAGTTTCACGATAAAGCGCAGAGTAAGTGTTTATTTCCAGACTATTAAAAACACATTTCAAACAAGTAGCGACTCTTTAGCAAAGATTCGAGGAACAAGTAAGTCAATACTAGTTAAGTCTAGATTATCACATAACCAATGTTCTTCCTCCTGGCGCCAAACCTCCATCGGTAAGTGGCTTCTTTTGTGGCGCCTGCACCGGAGAATGGAGCGAGATAGCATCGGCTTGCGTCTGCAATCCGCGGCCAACTTTTGACTGATGCGCGGCATTATTAGCATGACACAGGCTGAGGAATGGGAGCTCCCAGATTACAATTTGCACATTATCTTCGAACGCTGCTCAAGTCAAGAGCCTGTCACAACAACAGGTACCCTGGGGATATCTCACAGGCTCCCTCCCATACACACACACACACACACACACACACACACACACACACACACACACACACACACACACCCAGTATAGGCACACAGGCAAGACGTGGGCTGTCAGAAAACAGCACGGAGAAACAGATGAAGAACACAAAACTGTGACATTTTTACTTACTTGGAAAATCAGAGAGGATTTTTTTTTTTTTGAAGCGGAGGAAAACTTTCTTACCTGCAGAAACAAAGAGAGACAGAGGAAGGCAATGTTTAGTGTTTTATTTCAGACAGCATGTCAGTTCTCACCTATGCGGATTCATATTCCTGTCTCACAGGGCGAAACAGGGGACTGAATGTCCATATTTGGCCGTGTGGGCGCTCGTCTTGTTGTTCTTTGTTTAATAACACAGCGCCTGGTTCCAGCTGGTTCAGCTGATGGGCAAAATTCCTCCGACTGCAGTTGACTCTTCTTCTCAACAGCACCATACACTCAAGAACTAAAGTCATTTCACTTACATAGAACCATTTAACACTAGCCATGAATGCCCCAAGAGTTATACTCAATTAAAATATGTAGTCATAATTAGCATCAAATAAGAACACAAGGAAAACAATGAGCAGAAAGAACATAGGTATGGGAACTGTGCAAAAACTGTTGACCCCACTGTTCATATTAGAGATGCACCAAAATAAAGCAGCTGGTGAAAGTGGTTTGATTTTTTTTTTCAGCTTGACTGGTAGCCAGGTGGTCAGAAATTATAAAAATAAAAAAATCCTGGTGCTTTTCGACCATGGACATATTTTTGTGGTTTATTCAGGCTGAGCAACAGAGTGAGATTTTCAGCAGATGACAGAAAGGTCTATACAGAGCAGCAAAGTTGTTCTGTTATCCTTTCACAACTTTTATAAAAGTTACCATTTTGAGCCATCAACCCCGTACGGAACGTTTCAGATATAGAAATGGTGGTAGCCATTTGGAAACCTCAGAGTTATGGTAACAGTACACATTCTCTAAGGCATGGGTTGTCAAACGTTTTAAGCCGTGCACCCCCTTCTGTGTCTCAACCGGGTTGACGCACCCCAATCTTCAAAAAAAAAAAAAAAAAAAAAAAAATAAAAAAATAAAAAATAATATATATATATATATATATATATATATATATATATATATATATATATATATATATATATATATATATATATATATGTATTGCAGTTACAGCTCAAACGTCATAACAAAGGTTATATAAATAAAATTAGAACATAATTTATTAAATTGCAATAAAGTTACACAAAACATCCACAGCAGAAGCCAGAGAAAGTTCGGTCAATCCTCCACAACCTGAAACGTCTCTGAAGCAGAAACGTTTCAACCCGCCAATCACCGAACCACCACTGCTTTCCCCGGAAGCCACACATTTCTTCTGGTATGAACTCAAAACAACCTACTTAAAAGGAACAGTAAGTGTGCAACAGCACTTACGGCAGCCTTAGCGGAGCTAAATTGATCAAAAATGAAATGTTACCGCTATAATTCTGTCTTTGTTTTAAGTGTTGGTGAAACCCTGTTTTACATCAACTGCGCTCACACGGCGGTGTGATGTCACCGCTGCTTCTGATATAAATAATGACTACTCACTGCTGGAAGGCAAGATAAAACATTTGGAATACTGCTATATCTTTATATCTTAAAGCCCAACTGTTTAGGCTTTACACATTGGCGCAACATCTAGTGGTGCGCTTAATTAAATACAAACGACCTCGTCGTTAAGCGCGTAATAACTACAACAGAAGCCGCGGAGAGTCATAAATTTGACAATGTAAACATATCCTCCATGTATTTGCTACCAAGCTACTACTAATAGCTAATAGTCATCATGTGAAATGTTTTTTGGCACTCTTGCCGAGTCCGTTTTTTTTTTCTAAAGTCGCTTGTAAATTCCGTGACTCACGGATTTTTTGAGCTTATTTCTGAATGTGTAGTCACTTATTTGGGCTCTAAATTTAGCCACTATAAATACAAGTAAAGAGACCCGCTTGCGCTGCAAACCTTCGTACAAGAGTAAACCGGCTGATATCACTCTGCCCCTCCGCATACACACATACTCCCTGAGAGTGAGAGGGAGACAAGAAGAACAAACGAGCGGTTATTACTTTTTTTCTTTTCTTTGAGAGTACTCTTGCAGAGTATGTATGGTCCTCCATTTCAACAGAAAAAACCTCATAGAATGATCTACGGTCGTCTTTGCTTGTTTTCTACTCCAATGACAGCACGTCTCCAATAAGACTTTGCCAGAATATGTATTTATAAAAGCAATACTTGATTTTTGCTAATTAAAAGCCAAATTAGACACACACTGTCCCTTTAAAATAATGAAAAGAATAGGCTAAAATAAATGACAACAGAGAAAAGGTTTTAAAAAGCACAGATAGGAAATTGGCAAAAATAATCTGATCAGTGAATCTCTAGTTCATATTGACTGAATTCCTGATTTTATATTGAGGCAATCGCTGGAACAACGTTACCTGCAGTTTTACTCCTATTCAACTACTTAAAAAAACAAGTCAAATTGCTGCCACCACTAACCCTAACCACAAGATGCACCTGCAGACTGAACAAGGTTTCTCATGCATATAACCAGCTTATTTGGTGCATCACTGACAAATTAGCCCATTCACAAAACATTTTAAGCCTAGAGTGAGCCCTTGTGGCCAGCTTAGTGCGATTTCTAAAAAAAAAAAAAAAAAAAAAAAAAGGATTAAGGCAACATGTAGGGACTACAAATAAGCCAATACTGTCACACCTCTGAGCTGCCTAGCTAGGTGGTGAGAGCACTGAAATAGTCAAAATTTGAAATGCTAAGCCAACTTTGCAGTTTGATGTTATGATTTATAATGGGAGATCTCTGACACAGCCATTTAGCAAAACCCGCTTAGTGAAAGACGCCAAAAGGGCTAAAAGGCATTCAGATTAAACACATTAGTCTGAATCAGTTGTCAGTTGTTGCCCTTTTGGGCAGAGAAGTAATATTTTCCAATTATTCACATTGAATGCACACTCCTTACTTTGCTTAAAACACTGCAATGCAGAGCTGCACAGTATATCGAATGGCAATCTGACATTGTAATATCAGTGTGTAAAATATGTAATTGATTGGTTGGATGAAACATTTAGTAGGGTACTATATTTCAAATGTCAGGCATTCACTCTCTGCATGTCCATAATACATTTGACCAGTTGAATAGACGTCCCTTGCCCATAAAGCCCACACGTGATCCATATTTTTAGTGGCTGAGAGGCCAACCCTCATGGAGGAGGGGGGCATTGTGGAATGGTGAAGAACAAATTGTGTTTAATCACAACCAATACTGTCATTATAGTTGTCAACAATAGTATCACAATTAAATATTTTCCTGACATCACCCAGCCCTACTGGACATATTTAACACATTTTGTGGTCTGAGTTTTTATTTTGAAGAACCAAGAGTGTCCTTGTAAGGATACTAGGGCAGAAAGTAAGACGTAGAAGTAAGAAAAGTTTATTTAGTTCAGAGACAACCTAAAGTCACTTAGTACAGGGTTAGCTTTTATAGAGACCTGTATGTGGACATTATTATGATACAAGCAAACATCATCAGGTGGAATTGAACCATGGACATCTATTTTTAAAGTTAAAACATACCCTGAAAAAAAAGAAGAATCTACTTGGCTCTGTGATCTTTCTGCTCACAAACTTTATTAAATATCTCTGAGTTTAATAATGCGTACTGTCAAAAAACCTTACAGAGAACATTCGTAAACTCCATGGAAAGCCAGGGAGGACAACATCACTCATTCTCTCATGGAATCTACCCATACTGGCCTACTTTCAATCCACCCATCACTCAAGTTACGGGTGTATCACCTATTGGTTGTCCCACATGTCAATCATTCGGATACACTAATGCCAGTGTGTGCTTGTTCCTTGTTAGATTCCACTTTCTGAAGCACACGTCTAGTGTTTATGTATATGGTTAGCTTTGTGGTTAATTTAATAGTTAGCTTCGGTGTTAGCTGTTCACTGTAGCTCCACTGCTCTCACTGTATACTTTGAACATAACTGAGAGTTGCAAGAAGCAAACTGCGCAGAAGTTTATGAGAAGAAGAGGAAGGCGTCAGAAGAAAGAAATAAGCCCAGAGTGGATTTGGGAGATTTTATTTCACATGATCCCCCTAAAGAGCAGAAAAGCTTGTAAGATGGTCTTGCACATGGTATTCAAAAAGGCACATGGGGAAACTTCTGGAAAAATCGGCGACTCTACCTTTAATCTCAACTCAAGTCCAAGCTGTAGACCGGAGTCCCCATCTCTGATGTGGGGTCCAGTTATTAGAAACAGCTTAAAGCCAAGATATTCCAGCTTCCATTTCTATTCCCTGCACCACCCTAGTTTTCCAATGTGGGGCTGTAAAGCAGCAACATTACAGCAAACTTACAGTTCATGAGGGAGACATGAGAGAGGGGCTGGGCTTCCTCTTAATTCCCTGCCTAATTACTCGTCCTGCCTCACCCCGGGTCAAAGACCCTGTAGGTTCCACACTAATCCATCTCCTCTGCCCACTTCAAAGAGCGCTGATTACAGGGAGGAGAAGACTGAAGCAAGAGGAAGAGAAAACGAGAGACAAGGCAAGATGGGAAAGACGGCGAGATAAAAAGGAGAAAGGGAGGGAAAGAAGGTGGACTTAGCCAGAATTGAATCATATCTTGTCTGTCTCTGTGCTGTCTGGCTTGTGTGGTCTGTTCAGTTCCCCGCTGACGGTTCTTGCCTATGGCTCAGTACTGAAGGGTACAAACCATATGGGGCTCTGCTTACATGAGCTGCAGCTGAGAGTGTGAAGCACACCCAGGAGTATACACTAAAAGCCATTTTCCTCCTATTCTTTTGTCACATAAACGGTAGGCTTATTCTCAGAGTGGCAATAAAAGCAAACAGACAAATGTGGCACAAAGGCAGCTCTGTTTCAGCAAACATCTGCGATTTTGAGCATTTCCATTCTGAAACTGAGGCCAAATGAACTATCTATTACAAAATTTGGGAGGCAAATTCTTTCAGAGACGAGATGAGAGCAGACTGTGAAAGAACATCAGCGAGAGAGAATCAACTTTCCAGAACCACACACTGCTGTTATCATAACCCCAGACCGGTATGTCCACTACAATCAAACTGTTCACCTGGGGTTTCTGTTAATATCCGAAATACGAGCCAAATAGTTGATGACCTGCAGAGCAACTATCAACCCTTCTCTTTTGAGAATTGCTGTCTTGATGCCAAAGAGAGCCCGGTAGACTTTACTTTCACAAGTGGAGCATTACTGCTCCATTTGTGCTCTGCTTGATTTATATATATGCAAAAAGTTTTATTAGATTTTATTTTATTGGACAAAATGCTAAAAGGGAGAAAGCGTGGAAAAAAAATTGAGGAGAGGAAACGGAGAAAACAAGATAACATCCAGGGAGTCTGCTTCTACACCTGCAAAGAGAGATATAAAAAGAACAGCAAAGAAACTGATCAAGTATTAGAGGTACAAACAACCACTGCCTTGATACCATCACTGAAAAATCCACAGTGTTATTTAATACAAGATGAACAGTTAAAGCTAATAATAGGGGTTTTCTATACAGAGGTGAGTCTGTAAGCACCTGGATCCAAGCACCTGTAGGTGTTTGCGAGAATGCACTTGTGTATGTGAGGTTTATCCAGAAGATAAATGCTTAATAGTGGTTGGGAGGAGCCAAAGATCCATCCCCCATAGCGCTAAAGAAGACGCCGGGGAAACAGAACCCCAGATGCCCAAAAGGAACCCCAGAGCAAAGGGGCCAAAGATGGACCAACACAAGGATCCCATCCCAAGGAAGAGCAGAGGAGAGCCCCAGGAACCCCCCCCCCCCAACAGCCACAGTGCCGAAGCCCCCAGCAAATCTTTTTTTTTACCAACAGATGGGGCATATATTTTCTGCTTCCCCATAAACCCATCGTCTACATGTTTCCTTTGTTAAAGGGGGAGGTGGGGGTTCTTGATTCCTGACGGCATGCTATAAGTCACCTCAACCGTTCTCTAAGTACTCTAAAATACATTGTTTTACGCCCTCAAATGGAGGGCCTGGAAGCTGATGAAGTTGTAAAGAGCAATTTCAGAGTCAAAGTTCGAAGAAGCGGCAAGGAAGAAAACAGATGAGGGGAACTGAGGGAGTAGGACAGACTTAAAGGCCCCGGGGCAGGCAGGCTGTTTCTCTTTCTACGCACCGTGGATGATCCGGGCCTGGAATGAGGCCGCCCACTGGCTAGACTTGTCTGTCTGCAGGTTTAAATTTAGGTCGGATCAGGCGCCTAGACCAGCTTCGCTGACCACCTTATTGTTGTCTTACTTTTGCCTCTCGCAGTGAAAGACCCGACCACCCAAAAAGTGGTCGGGTCCTGATGCGTGCTCATGCTTAGGAATTAAGAGGTCCATTCATATTTGATAAAAACTACAAGTGCACATTACAAACCACAAACCTTTATGTATTCATTGGGGATTACAAGTGATAGACCAACACAAAGTAGAGCATGTTAGAGGGGAAGGAAAAAGATTCCTAGTTTTCAAACTACCCCAGGAGCTTTCTACAGTCTCCCGGTTTAAAACTTTAGAGAAGCTTTACAGAAGTCTTTTGAAGTATGTCTCAGCTAGCTCGGAGCATTGTTATTGTTGTTGGTTGTTATTGGCAAAGAAATGTTAAGACAATATTGAGTTTTACATGATGTTTGGGGTTTTTACCAAGTTTTTACTGCTGGGTCGTGAGAACAGGAAAAAAAAATCATTATATTTTAAACAAAATAGGATTAAATGCAGTTATTGTATGGTGTTTATTATAAATTACACTACTTAATGTAACATGTCCTAAAGTAGATTCTTCAATAACACTATGCTCTTTGTGTATTTTTTTATAAGCAGTAATTCTGACTTTACCTGCAATTATATGCAGTCACAGCCATGAAATCAACTCAGTGGATTTTTAAATAAGTTTTATCATAACTTTTTCCGTTATGGTAAAATGGTAAATGGCTTGTACTTGTAAAGCGCTTTTGACGACCTCCAAAGCGCTTTACACTACGTTCAGTCATTCACCCATTCACACACACATTCACACCCTGACGGTGGTGAGCTATGTTAGTAGCTACAGCTGCCCTGGGGCAGGTTGACAATATCACGATAAAAGTCTGTGCCACCAATCTCAGATTCAGATTATCATTAATTTTAAAGACTTCATTTAACTTCACAGTTTTGCACTACCTTTACTTTTTGGCTGTAGTGGCTTGTCAAAAAGGGGTGCTAGAGTGTTGCTCCCATTAAAATTGCAGGGAAAAAAAGTATAGACACATAAATTACAAAGACAAAAAATAATCATCCCATCTGTTATCTCATAAAATGTGTCTGCCTTCCCCATTCCGAATTGAAAAAACATACAAATGCAAGACGAAAAAATGGCAACAGCAAAGAGAATTTCCGTCATTTATTTACAAAGTAATCATTTCATGAGGCTTTTCACTGGGGAAGAAGATAAAAGAACTTTGACCGGACGGACGAGATTTAAAAATCCAGCAGCAGGCAAGTGACCGTGGACAGATTTACGTTTAAGTAGAGTTTATTGCTGCGTGGTAATTTCCGACATGGAAATCGTTTTGAAAGGCACTGAACTTTTGTTTTTTTCTTTATTTCCTTTTATTTGGTTTACTGTAAAAACAAATACATTTCACAGGATGAACCAAATCCTCAGTCTGACAGCAGTAAGAAAAATACAGAAAAAACTAAGGGAGCTTTGCAGTCGTCCAGCGAACAGTTTGCTCTCTGGCTTCAGCAGCGTGCCAACAGCAGTTCAGAAGCGGTAATGATCATGGCGAGATGCCTTATCAGCGCCTGTGATGTGGAAATTTTGACAGGCATTCAAATTTGCAAATAACGCATAATTGTGGTGGTGGTGGATTGGTGGGGGGGAGGGGAGGGGGGGGGGGCTCATTCACGTCTCCTCCCATCAAAGAGCAGCAACCCTGAGACTTTCTGTTTACCAGCCATTACTCGCTTCCCCCTGCCGCCTGCTTGTTGTGCCACGTTGTACTATCTTCTTCTGTAATTGGGCCTTATTTTGTCGGCGCGATAAGGGAATGATGAAACGCGGGACACCGCCTGCTGTATAAACATTTGAATGCCGTTTCTGCTCCCACGGTATCTCTGCTGGTTTCTCTCTCCGAGTGTCTGTGTCGGGGTTTGGGAGAGAGGTGCTGTGGGGGTGTAGTGGCTCGAGAGGAGACGAGCTGCAACCTTTTTTTCCGACGGCGACTGAGGAAAACAGACGGCGTGGAGTCAGCGCAGCTGTTCCGCCGTAGCCGCAGTCATGGAGCTTGCAACTGAACGTGAGCGCACGGGCTTTTAAGTTGGCCTTGGCCTGTGACACACACACACATACACACACGAATACAAACGCACAGGGTGGTTTGTGTAGGTTAAAGGGAGGTGGAGAGGAAGACAGCCCCCTGCCCCATCCCCTCCATCACCTCTCTCCCCTCCTGCTCCTCCTCTTCAGCCGGCACATCACACGCCTCTAATTACGAGCCATGGGAAAGCAGGGAAAACAACAAACATTTTACAACAAGAGATTGTGATGAGCTCAGATCACGCTGCAACATCCACTGAGCTTGAAATCAAATTAGGGAGCACAAGCGAGAGTAAAGAAAAAAAGAAAACAGGCAAGAAAAGAGCAAAGGGGGGGGGGGGGGGGGGAAACAGAGGCTTGGCTGTGTAATGAGCAGTCGGGACGGACACGTGAGGCCGGCTACATAACAAGGCCTGCGTATGCATTCAAACAGCTGGAACCATGTGATAACTGCCGGCTGGATGAGGAAAACGTCACCGTCCCCCCCCCCCCCCCCCACCCCCTCCTCTAACTGTCCACAGAAGGGGCTCAGTGGAAACCATTGCATGAGGAGTGGATGGAAATCTGAGCACAGGGTCATTTTTTGATTCACTAACTCGGAATGTGTCTCTGCGAGTGGCATATGGCTTTCATTTCAGCACTGCTGTAGGTAACCAGGGCGGGGGGGAAGACAAAGGGAGGCGGGGGAGCACTGAGACAACTCGGCTTCCATCAATGACTTTCATTCTGGATCTAATGAGCTCGTGGGAAGGATGCCTCCTCAAACTACTCAGCTGACTTGCATGGTGCTGGTAACGAGCGCACGCAACGCAGCAACACGCATCGCTGCGCGCTTCCTTCCTGAAAATGTGGGACTGTTTAATGCCACGATGAGACCAGTTTGTTGTTGTAGCAACCCCACCCCACCCCCCTCCGCGCACATGTGCGCACAGACACGCATGCACTTAACAACACAAACACAAGCAAACAGGCGGCGGGAATGCGAGTTTTGTGTACCCATCCGTGAAAGGCACACACAGTCGGCGCTTCTCCACACCGCCGGGCCCTGAAACAGAGGGCATTTTTTTTTTTCTTTTTTTTTTTTTTTCAACAGACAGCACTAACTCATGGGTCTGTCGTGAAACCACCCCAGACCGTGGCGGCGGTGTGAGGGCCAAAGGCATGTAAACACCAGACGACAATGAGGAGACTGACCAGAGTGCACGCTTTGTGTCATTCAAACCATCTTTACGACTCTGTTCCCACAAGTCGCAGAGCGAAGCTGGGAAGCAATACTTTCTGTTCAGTAGGCAGGGGCCGAACTAGTATCAAGGTAAGCCAAGGTTCAAAGTAAAGTTCCTGTTCCGAAACACCCACATTGTCCTACCTTCCCTGTGGTTTAAAGTCCCATTTAAAGATACCAGAGAAAGTGCCTGGAAAAACCTCTGTTTCCTCTGGCCGTTTGGATTAAAGGTTAAGGCAGCACTTCCCCTCCCCCACCTGTTGCTAATATAAAGAATACTACTAAATATTTCCCCTGTTTTCAAGAAAAACACATTTGTCTGCTTGGATATACTCCTGGTCACAGAAAACCCAGAAAATGGTACAGACACTAAAAATCTTCTTACCAAGGGAATGCAAGAGAATCGATGTTAGAAATCGTCTGGTTATCCAACTCTGCTCGACTGGCCCTGATTGGTGACAAGCTAGTTGAAAACTTAAGAAAACAAGAAGGTATTTTTTTAGTCAGTGAACACACCATCTCAGTGTAGTCTGGTAAGTGCTACCAGGCTCTAACACTGATAATTCACTTCTCAAAGATGAAGCTGTAACTGAGTGAAAAACAATGTCAGAAGAACTCTAAAAGCTGTAAGAAGTTGAGGCAAGTCTGCAGATCATTCAGTCTGCAGAAGAATGAGAGTAAGAGAGAGAGCAAGATAACAGTAAGACTGAGTGGAGTACAGCAAAAAAAAAAACATACCCATTTTGCACTATTGACCTTTCAGCCTGTCATAGAACATCCTGGGTTCTGGATCCTCCGAGTTAAGGTAGGGATGTCTATTGTCTGGTACATGCCTGGTTGCTTTACATTTTAGTAATGCTAAGAGCACCAAGCGTGCTAATAGCTAAGGCAAGATGCTGTCTTCTGTTTCAAAATACAAATAAAATCCTCCTTACAGGGACTGCTCGTTCACACATTGTGACGTTGCCTTTGTGATTATATAAATAATTAATCTAAAATATTTAAGTGTTGTCCTTGAATCTGGTATTAAGGATATTGAAGAGAAATCAGAATTGACTAAAGTCTATATCCAAAGGTCAAAGCTTTCCAAACCCAGATATTGAAAACTGGCCAAACACTTCAAAAACGGAACTAGAAAAAAGTAAAATATTCTTTAAAATTGATGCATTTGTCCTTGATTTGAGCAGGTAAATAAGGTGATTTGCCAATGGAATAAGATGTTTGCACTTAAAATAGGAACAACTCATCTCCATCATCCTTTTTCAAGTGCAGGATGTCTAAATATCTTATTTTAGGGGTCAAAATACTCATTCCATTGGCAGATAATATTATTTACCTGCCCAAATCAAGGATAAATACACTAACTTTAACAACATTTTACTTATTTTTAGATCCGTTTTTGCAGTGAAGTTTTGGGTGGGTGCACATCTGTTAGCCAACCATCTGCGGTCTGGTTATCCCAGCAAAGAGCCCGACTTACAACCCAGCAAATATAAATGTATTAGATTTGTGCCACTGTGGCAATCTTGAGTAAAAATAATAAAAATGTAAACAAACATAACCTAACCTTCATGCTTCTATTACAAACAGCTTGCTGGTAGTTTTGGGGTTACCTTAATAAAAAAAAAAGAGGTCCTGTACTTTCAACACCTTTGCTGTCCGTGTTTTTCTCGACAGGACATATTTTCAAATAGCGGACTTTGTCTTGCTGTTAAACAAGAGGAAACAGTAGCAGCCTTTTCTTTCTGCCAGCTGACAGCAGTGCACTGCAGCAGGTTGGGGAAGAGCAGCGATAACCTGGCAAGATTGATAATGTGTAGCCTTCTTTCTTTTAGACATCATCAGTCTGGGCCTGCTCCCGCTGAATCCATGTTCATTTTGGTTCCGCTGTGGGCTCGGTCGGCACCTCTCGGTTTCGTCACAGCTGTCGAAAGATGTCCCGCCTTAGACCATAATACTGCAACGGATTGTTCTGAGCCGTTTTTGGTACGGTCCCTAACGGTTGAGGAGGGAGCGGGACGAGATGGATTCTCGTGTGTTTGTGAACGCACACATACTGCCAGACTTCAGCTTGCAGCCAAGGTTAGAGCAGTGATGGAATGCTGAATACTTAAAATAGCAGCAGGAGTGTTCAATCCCTTCGACACGTCCTCAGGCACCTCAGTAGATGGACTTTAAACGGTGAGAGGACCAATAATGTTGCTGGTTTTGAAATTAAACGTAATTTTTTTAACACATCTCTAAACCTAAACATCAGTAACAGTTCTATGCCCGTTGTAATCATAAACATATTGTATATCATTTCAGCTGCAGCAGAGATTTTATTTGTGTAAATGCCGTGATACTGTGGTCAGAATCGAAAACCTGCCAATGCCTACTTTCAAGAAAGCTTCTCTTAGCACAAGCTAGCTTCAAACCGGACAGTAAGAACTCAGAAGAATGCGTTCCTGATCGATCAAGACATGGCTTTAAAGAAACTGGGAGTTTTTTTCAAACTGTCGAGAAAACGGAGAAAAATAACTTCAAAAGCTGCTTCTAAAACGCATTAGCCCGCTCCAGAGAGAGAAAGAGAACTATCATATAATAGGCCTCGTGAGGTATTTATTTGGATCAGTTTCAAATTCCATCTGGAGATGTTTAAATGTCATTAAAATATGAGCTGGCTGAACAACTCTGGCTCAAATTACAGCGTCTGAAATGGCTAAAGAAACACGCAGTTTCAGCGCTGCTAAACACCCAACCCCCCACGGCCGCTGCAATGGGGAGCCGGAGCCGGTGTGCGCGGCTTTATCAGTCGCCCATTTAGGATTTGGTGGTGTGAAGGCTGCTCTGGTGGGAAGAGCGACAGAGGCCTTGCTTCCTCGTGAATTTAGTCAGATGAGAGCAAAAGGGAACAGAAAAGGGAGCGACCGGGATGGTGGGTGGAAATGGTTAGAAGCCTCGGTTCTGTGCCTGTGTCTGTGTGCGGCCCGTGCCAAAGAAAACAAGGCCTGAACGTTGGGATCTGATTTCAGCGCAGCGCCGAGGCAGGAAACGGGTTTCTCTTGGAGCGAGGCGGAGGAGGAGGGGGGGTTGGAAGGGAGACAGGGAAATTTTAACGTCCCTACCGACTCTCCCCACCTCCCGTCAACCTGCGCTGCCTTATGTGTTGTCAGCATTGGCGTAGGTGGTGCGTCTTCACCTAGATGGTCCCGTAACCCAAACCTTCATGTCCGCAGCGATCACAGGATGGGGCTCCGTATGCCACAGCGAGGTCATCTAAGTTCAGAGCCTTGTATCTACATCTGGATCACAACCCCACTGCTGTGGAGCCGGAGGGGGGGGGGGATACTCGGCACATGTGCAGGGAATTAGTTCTGGCTACACAGTGTTAGGAGCCTTAAAAACGCTTGTTACTCAGCCCTTATGCAACACACGACTCTGCATGTGAACAGCGGCCTTTATCTTATTTGTCACCAGCTTTGCTGTTTACCGCCGCTAGGCAGCCTCCCCGATGAAGGCAACTACAACAGCGCTCTGCGGTAAACAGCAAGTTTGCTGGCACTTCGCCACGGGGGCCCTGAGTTCAACTACAAGTGTACACAAGATGGAAGGGAGAGGATACGGAGATGGTGGAGAACAGAGCTCCTGTGTCGCAACAGGTGAGAGGCATGATGAGGTTTTCTTAGAACTGAAAGAACTCTTGTGAGAGAAGACGTCCGGGTCAAGGGAATGCCAATTTCCTACATAAAAGCACCTCACCTAGTCTTTGGTACGATTCTTGGTTTAGGAAGTTACTTACAATTTATTGCAAAGAATTAAGACATTGTTTTTCTAAAGGATATGGTGCTTTCCGACATATTCATACCCCTTGATCCTTTTATGTCATGTAGCAACCACAGATTTCAGATTTATTTTGTTGAGACTTTATGCAACACACATGGACTAAGGAGTACGTCTTTGGGAAGCAAAAGAGAAAGAAATATGAAAAGTGTGACATGCATTTGTATTTGGTCCCTTTACTCTAAAAGCCCTACATAAAATCAAGTTCAAACAATTGCTTAATCAGCAGCTGTACCTTCAACTGCACCTACAGCTGCAAGTCCTTTGGATATTTCTCTAAGGACCTTGCACATCTGAGGAGGGAAATGTATACTCATTCCTTGCTTAAGTTCTGTCAGATTGAGGGCCGATCTTCTATGTGCAACAATTTATAAGTCTTGCCACAATTCCTCAATCCTTGGACTTTAGCTTGGCCTTAAGATCACATTAATACTCTGATTGAACCATTCTTTTTCGCGCAGTTTTTTCATTCTTATAAATACTGTGTGCATAAATGTACATTAATGTTTTACAGATTTCTTAATATCACTCATCAATTTCTTTAATTTCTTAAGCAAGCTTTTTTAAATAACTGTACAGTATTTTTTTCTAATGCTGTTAATTTCCTCTTTACTGCAGGTACACCTGAATTTTCCCACTGTGGGACTGGTGCCGGACAACAATTCAATAACAATACATATCAATCGATACACATGTGGTGCAATACAAAAAATGGGGGGAATAAAACGTTCAATAGAAGAACAGTTTTCCTTCCATTTGCATTCAAGACGATCAAGTAGATTAATAGTACAGTTATGACATCCTCCCATCCAATCATAGACGCAGACCCAGGAACGCTCCGTCGACAAGCTCCGCCCCTTCAAAAAGTTCAAAGAGCATGATCTTTTTTACTTGTCGTTTGCTAAAAAGTTGGTTGGATAAAGAGTTGTGCTTTAGTTCAGTGTTTTTGTGTTCTTTATCTAAAAAAAGAACATGAAGCAACAGCATAAAATGGCCAGGGCTGCACTTAAACATATTCTTTGACAATTATTAATATCGATCAATATGATTTCTCTTTTTATCGATATGCTTTTTTTTCTATATCATCCAGCACTATGTGGGACAATAAATGATCTATTGTATTTTATTGCAGCTCTGGCTGGATGTTCAGTCATTGTCCAGATGGAGGGGGAACCTCTGTTCAAAGTGCTGGCTGACGTCTTTTGCAGCCTCTAACAGATTTTCTTCAAAGTTGTCTTGTACTGAGCTTCATCCATCTTCACATAAACGCAGGCCAGTTTAGCTGTTCCAGCAGAGGAAATGCATCCCCACAGCATGATTCTGTCACCAGCATGTGGCATCATGGGGATGCCAGGTGTGTTCTGGGTGATGTGCCTACCATAGCATTTTGCATGTAAGCCAAAAAGTTCACAGTAGTCACGTTTCCATTAACGTTTTTTAATGCACATTTTGAAGAATCGAAATTGGAAGGGCTTGAAACGACAAAATTCTAATTAACTCATTGAATTTCGTTTTTGAAGTAAACAGTAAATGCGCTAAAGAGGAGATGGATTCACATTTGTCGAATCACTTCTGACGTAGCGAACGTTTACCTCACATGAATGATCAGCTGTTTCTGCTGCCGGTGTCTTCTAGGATATTTCCATAACGCTCGAAAACAGGGCTGGAAGCAACAACATGTATGTGTGGACCGACAAAGAGACGCAAGTCTCATCCGTAAAAATAAAAACAAAATTCGTAATATTTGTTAAAGCCTCGTTCTATTACTGATCTGTGGTCCGTGCTCCTTAGCTACATCTACTTCTTCTTTATTACAGCCAAAGTCAATGTATGACCACGTTACACGGTGCATCTCCTGGTTAATTCACTACAAACCAGTAAATTGGACACACATCTGATGCACATTTTTTTTTGCAATATTTTAAAGGTTTGCTCAAAATTCACATGAGAATTGGATTGAAACAAAGCTACTGACTTTCTTCTTTGCAGTATTCCCTGAAGGCCAGCTTTGAGGAATGTAGGACTGATTGTTCTGCTGTTGACAGATTCTCCCACCAGAGCTGTATCGCTCTGAAGTCCCTCCAGAGGTGCTGTCGACGAGCCAGCTTTTGGAGGGTTTGCAGTTGTGCCATTCTCCCTGCTCCAAGTGTCATCATATGTGTTTTTTTTTTTGTTTTTTTTTAGAATCTAATCTTAGAATCTATATTCCTTGATTGTTGTTCTGTGACTTATTAATATTCTCTTAAATAACCCGCCGAGACCTTCACAGAACAGCAAAATGTATAAAAAATGTAAATACCACAGCGATGGACTGTTTACTTATTGGGTGACTTCTAATGTTGGGAGTATTAGGTATATTAGAAAAAGGGGCAAAATGCATGGGCATACCACACTTTTCAGATTTTCTTTTTAAACAGGGCTAAATACCCTTTATCTTGTACCCTAGATTTCACAATTCTAACTTACTTTGTGTGGATTTATCCCATTAAATCCCACAAAAATACTGAAAATGATGGTTTTAACCAGGGAAGGTATGAATATTTGATCATTTTCTTCATTGAAAGATATTTTGGTGCAATACAGATGTTCACATTGTGGGACAATGACTATCACGGTCTGATATTAGCGTCAGCCCTGTGATTTATCAGTCAACAGGCCGAACAACTGGCAGCTTTCCCTCCAAACTGCGTATGCCGAGTACAGGAAAAGATACAAGAAGCAGGATTGCACTAACAACAAACCTTTGGCTCAGCGTGACGAAAGCCCTCGAGGGCACAGACAAGAAAAACAAACAGGGCGGCGCAGACGGCAAACACAAACGGAGCCGTGTTGCTTCTAGATCGCTGGTCTTCAGGACCCACTGTCCTCCGTAATTTAGACGAGTCTCTGCTCCAGCACAACTGAATCAAATAACTGCGTTACCTCCTCAGCTGCACATCCAGTGCTGCAGAAGCCTGATAATCCCAGTCAGGCACGACGAGGCAGCGAAAAACCTAAAACATGCAGAACGTTTTAGGTTATATAAAAACCTAAAACGGTATATAAAAAAATAAAAAAATAAAAAAAAAATAAAAATAAAAAAATAAATAAAATAAAAAACATGCAGAACGGTGAGTCGTGAGGACCAGGATTGAAAACCTCTGGTCAGGAAGAACCCTCTCAGTACCTTGCCTGCTTCTTAGCCCACCAGTGTCCTGACTCTGTTCTCCTATCTCTGCAGCCAACCAGACAACCCGAAGGTAGCGGTAATGACACCAGATGTGACCAATGGAGCCGATAAAGAGCAGGGTGTGCTGTAGGCCGCTGCACAGCTGCGGTTGCAGCTGTTCTCAGGCCAGTTCCAAGAGGCCAGACGCAGATGAAGGAGAGAAACAACCAGAATAATAGAGAGGAGGGGAGATGAAACAGAAGCGCCGTCCTAAAATTATCTGCCGAGATCAAAGCGGCGACATCTCCATCTGATTCATCTTCCTCACTCTTGTCACTTAAACCCCCCAAAAAGAATGCGGCCGTCCAGCTCTTCGTGCATTTCGTTCCCTTTCTGTTTCCCTCTGCCTGCTAGACACATTAGCTTAATGCCTCGCTCTGACAGCAGCTTCAGCACAAATCCAGCCATCAGGAAGAGTTACGCCACAGACCCGAGGTGTGGATTTGGGAGATCTAACACGGATCGAATCCAGAGAGAGCAGCTGGAAAAAACGTCAGGAAAGGCAGAAAAAGTGTAAGAATGCGAATTCAGAGGCAGCGCGTTTGACGTGCTGACTGCGTTCGTCTGCATTCAGATTGCCTGATCGTCAGTCTGATTAAAGATTGAGGCATCGCTGTTCTGAATAATGCAGACGTTTGTGGAGATTACGGTTTGCGCCGCCATAATGTTTTGCATTATTAATGGCTTTTTATAGTTGGGCAGATTCTTGCAGAATAAACGGCTGATCTTTCTCCTTTGACTTATTCAGCGCGACTTATTTCGTGGAGTTTCTGCCACCAAGGATGCTCAAAACAAGAAAAATAGAGATTAAGGAGTTCTTTAAACAAGCCTGCAGTCAGGACCCTTTAGATGCAAACATTGCTGATTGTTTTTGACGGGAAAACCTTTAAAGCCTTCTTGCAGTGCACACATATCTGTCCCCTGCCAAAACAGAAAGTAGCGGACAGCTTGCTTACTTTTTTCTCTCGTGTTTATTTTCCCCTTGCATAAGTCCATCAACAACGCCCTCCACCCACCCCACCTTGGAGCTGGGATATACTTGTTTAAAAAAACGTTCCGCCCTAGTTGTCCAAAGCAAAAAACATTGCTATCTATAAAAAACTGAGTTTAGATGAAAGAAAAATGGGCTTAATCTAGAAAAGATTCTTTGTAAATATGTTCAGGACCTGTTTGCCTCATATCAGAAGTGAATTTCAAGTGTAGCAGTAAAGAGCTATATTTTTTTCTTTAAATGTGATAAAATGAACTTTGTCTAGACCTCTCTGAACTCTGATTAAAGGCCCACGCCTTTGTTTGATGTTTTAGCATCTTATTTACAGAAAGGATGCTGATGTGCTTCTACTTCTAAGCAATAACACTGATTGTCATGGTGGTGCTTTAATCCAAGTCATTATCAGTGTAAACACACCCTGATTAAAAACCACTTGCTTTCAGTAGCAGCTTCTCAGAGCAAATGCCCAGATTTATTCAGCTTCTCGCTCATTAATGATAACACAATGAGTGGTTACAAGAAAGCTAGTGAAAAAAGGGTATCAACAACAAGCTTAGACCTATTTAAATGATGAAAAAAAACTAAACTAAAAACAAACAAACAGAAATTGTACACTCTTAATGTAATCGGTCACAGTGATGACAGCAATGGGGGCATGCAGCTATAATTAATCAGCTGTTTTTCCTCTCCTCCCACACAACAAAAAAAAACTACAGGGTTCTTTAACCGAAACAATGGGGCATAAGCTGTTGGGACCCAAGCTGGGTAGTTTCAGTTACCGCTACCAACCAGTTTGTTGGGTTGGAGCAGAGACAAGGAGGACTACATCATTCCTCACAGGCAGCCATTTTGAACAATACGAAGTCCTTATCAGACTGCTCCCAACCTCTCCCCAAGAGTTAAATGGTGAGATGGTAAAATGTAAATCACTATAGTTCAAACAAGAGAAGTTCACATTAGATGTAGAAGTTCACTTAAGATAGCATTAGCATTTTAGTTTCTAAATAGTTGGCGCAAGCTAGTGCTAGCTATGTTAAATGCTCACACTTTGCAACAATACTTGAAGGATAAATACATGTTGACTATGTTGCCTTCTTGACTAGTTCTTTGGTCAACTATGTCATAAGATTATTTTCTTTAGTTGGACTAATTTAAAAGTTATGTTCATACTGTTTGAGCTATATTCAACAATCAAACTTTGACCAAAAAACTGGCCATCGTCAGTTTAGACAGGCAATGTTTTATTCTAGGCATGTTTCGGTTACCTTTCTGAGGATTTTAAAGGGTTGGTTCCAAAACCGTGCCACAGAAAATGCTGCTCATTATACTCCAAATGGTACTATTTTTTTGAGGCATTAGAAATATTTTTTTTTTTTTGTCTTAAGCACAAGCTATTATGTTATACATGTTAGCATTATTTTTGTACAGTGACAGTTTAACTAAGACCATAGCACTTTTATTCAAAGTTGTAACATCAGAATCTCACAGCAGCCTTTGTCTACTTTGTACACTTTTATAAGCTGGTTATGAATTACCTAGATGTCTTGTTATCCGATTTGAATTCTTGGTCAATATAAGTCTAATTGTTGTCAATTTCCTTTAATGTTTTAACCTTTAACCTAGAATTTAAATACAATTAAATCATCATTAATTTTAAAGTTATATTACTTTCTTTGTAATCCAGGTTATGGGTTATTGTTTTACACTGCTGCTTTGGTAGCCTTAGTGTTAGACATTAGTTCTTTTAAACCACTATTTATGCTGAACCAATGCCTTATATTAACCCAGAAATAAGTTGGTAAAGTAACCAGAATTGTGTTGTTTTTAACATAGAAAATTGTAGAGTGTACGGTTGATGCAGATTGTGAGATGCTAAACCCTTCATTTCCTAGAAAAGACTTTGAAGTCAAATAGCACTATTTGGCTTGATGCTTTTAGCTAATTGATGTCGATGCTATTCAGTCGAATCTATTGACTCATCCTACGATCCAGGTTCAGGACAAACTGTAAGCTGCTATGGCAAGCCGTTTTAACATAAATTCGGTTTCGTCTGACTATCCGTAATTACATTCCAGATATCTTAAAATGCATTTTGACTAGACAAAACTATATTTTGACTATCCGGAATGGTAATTTAAGATATCTTTATTTACATTCTGACTAGGAAGAATAATAATTCAAGATATCTTCAATTACATTTTGACTAGTCAAAATTCCTTTCAAGATATCTCAAATTACGTCACCGGATTCGTCATTGAAAGCGTCACACATCCGTAGATGTAATTTAAGATATCTCGAACGTAATTATGACTAGTCAGAATTACAATTTAAGATATCTGAAATAAGACATTGCGTGTAAGCCCCTTATTGGCTGTAAACTGCCCAAAGCTGCCTGAACATTCAATGGCGCTGGCTGTTTTCGACAAAATTGTAAGAAAATGCCACAATATAGAAAGAGCTTTTTAAGTATGGGATATGCAGAGAGGGCGAAAATAGTATACTTGAAGAATGCTTAAGAAATTTGCAAAGAATTTCGGATTTACTTGCTGCCGACGCACACAATGCACTGAAAAACGGCTAGCTGAAAGCGCTACTGTCGACTCATGTCCAAGCTGGAAATAAGGAATATTCCTCAGCCCGGACCAGTTCTGTTAATAACCAGATGCAGTTTTTATACTGTGGTAAAGCATCTGCCTCTTGGGAATTATGGTAAAGCCAGCTAGCTCTTGATTTTCACATGCGAGACGGCACAAAGCAATACAGCACCCTCCTTTAGCTTCTCTGAAAACAAAAGCGCACGCCTCCGGTTCCTGTGTGATGATATATGGCAAGCCGTTTCGTAATTCAAGATATCAGCAACGTCATTTTGACTAGTCAGAATGTCAATTTAAGATATCTTAAATGGAAAAGCTGAATAATTCAAGATATCTCTAATTCATTTAGAGATATCTTAAAAGGAATTTTGACTAGTCAAAATTACAATTCAAGATATCTTAAAAGGAATTTTGACTAGTCAAAATTACAATTCAAGATATCTTAAATTTATTTTTTACTAGTCAAAACTGCATTTCGCCTATCCAAAAATACATTTAAGATATCTTGAATTATGGTGGCATTTGAGATATCTTTAATTAGAATTATGACTAGTCAAAACTCAATTTAAGATATCTTGAATTGTAATTTTGACTAGTCGTAATTTAATTGTAGATATCTGAAATGGGTATTTCAGATAGTCAGTAATTCATTCGAGATATCTTGAATTGACGTCTCCATACAACTCAATGGAAAATCTGATGTCATTTCGACTAGTCAGAATGTAATTAGAGATATCTCGAATAGGTATTTTGACTAGTCAAAATACAATTAGAGATATCTTAAATTGCTAAAACGTCTAGTCATAAAACAATTTGAGATATCTCGAACGTAAGGGCGGTAAAACCGAATTTATGTTAAAACGGCTTGCCATAAGCTGCCGACAAATCAGACACTCGACTGAAGCTTTTGTGCTGATGTCTTTGGAAGATTCAGACCAATCACACAACAGGCACTCTGTTCTACTCCTGGCGAGCTTCTAGCCACCGCTGGGCCTCCGTGGATGAATGTGGGCCTTTAAGGCCAAACCACACACACATTTATATGTGTATCCAAGCAGAAGTGAATGAATGAAGGTACGGAGGAAACAGCATAAACTTCTTACAATTAAACGTTCGCGTCACAAGGAAGATTTCCGGATTTGACTATCGCCTACGCGAGCGGCACATGATGAGACCTGAGCCGTGATCGGAAAGTGAAGTCAAACTCTGTTACCCTTTTAGCAAGCAACACGAAGGTAAATAGTGTTCCATTTAGACAGAGGCCTCTCTCACCTTCAGACGTGCTGTTATAAGTAAGCCTCAAACGTGTAAGGATACACATGACCTTATCCAGGATAAACATAACGCTGGCCAGTAGAGTGGCTGGTGTATATGTCTGTGCAGCAGGACGAACAGCATGGCAGTGTTTAAAGGGACCAAACCACACAGACTCCCTCTTGGCTGATTCTCGTGCAAACACAACACCAACATCTGAAAGCGGCGGCCATTAATACAGGCAGTTTACGAGCCTTTGCCCTGCCGCTTGGTTATGTATGCATTTTCATGCTCTCAGCGCTGGTTTATGCTCCTAGTTATCCGCTTAAAATTTGGAGAGAGGCATGTAGAGGCTGGAGATAGAGTTACACGCCTGCATGCTCATCAGCGCTATTAGTTTCCAAGGATGTTGATTGCTTTGACACTTTGCTCCGTCCAACCGTGGAGATAAATCAGATCCTTTTCTTGCATGCCAAATTAAAGACTGATACATAGCTCACCACTCAAGGCAAGGCCGCGATGCCAAGCTCGGAGCGTGCAAACTATCTGCAGATGGGTTTTCAGAGTCCCAAGGAGATGGTTGAGTGTCTGAACAGGGCAAAAAAGGACAATAAATAACTGAGTTCTGCAGTTACATGCAAGGCTGATTGTCATGGTACACCGCGTGCACTGAATATCGCAGCGGCACTTGTTGCTAGGTGGGAATGAACCGTTGGACATGCAAGAATTGAGCAGCAGCCAAGCGTCACGTTAATATGACCCAAGCTGCCAAAAACTGGTATGATCCGATAGTACGATAGCCTTGAGGGAAAATCCAATCTAATTCAACTTTACTAAAAAAAAAAAACACTTAAATCATAGAGGCCAAAGGATGTACACATAAAAGCAAAAACATTGATAACACCAATAGAACCAATAACATTCAAAATTAATAACGTAGGAAAATACAAGGACATGAAACCGCCATAAGATCGACATAAAAATAACACCCTACTAAGTGTTAAAAGCCAGAGAGAAAAGAAGAGCTTAGCCTAGGAGAATGCCTGGCTAATGTACAGCGGCAAATCATCCCGGCGGTTAGGAGCGGCTACAGGGAAGGCTCGGTTCCCTCTGAGCTGGTTCTCAGTACTGACAAGAGCCAAAGGTCAGCTGACCTGATAGAATAAGGTGGCATGCAGTGCTGCAAAAGCTCATAGATGTAGGCCGGGGCGCCGTGGGTCGTGTTACAGTTACCCAGCCATGTGGTGACAAACGGGGAAAAAAAATAAAGAAATGCTAAGGCTTACTGTTAATAAAAGTGTACAAAAAGTGTAATAACATTTATCCAAAAATGGAAAAGAAATAATTATTACTGCTGCCAAATTAATAATTATTTCTTTGGTCAGCATGCAGCCCACATTTCTATGTCCCGCACCAACAGGGACAGAAATACTCCCGGTCAGAGGGTGGCGCTAAACACACAGCAGATAATGAAAACAAAGTATCTGACCATGAGTCAAAAAGAAAATCAAAATGTTTTTAACAAATGCAGTTTGGAGAGATCTGCTGATTTCTCAGTGATCTCTCAGGGATAGCAAGGCATAAAAAACTCTTCTTATTCTCTTTGAACAGTGTATAAAACAAGGCCTCATGAGGCTCTAATGAAAACTATCTCTCTGAGAAAAGCACAGTTGTCTGGTCAAGCTGAACATAGTATGGATGGGACAGCGTGCTTGTCCAAGAGATGTAAGGAAGGCGCTCACATACAATAAGACTGCAACAATCCCTCCTCATGAACAAGCACATAGTGGCAGGCAACAGAAATTTCTCTATTTAAACACAAAGAAAGCTCCAGCAGAACCTCGGTCCGCTTGAAGGGAGGTATGCTGCGATCGACTGAGGATCGAATACTACAATTGTTTAAACCAGCACAGTGTAACTTTTAGCCACTAGGGGCGCTAGACCTGGAAGGTACCGTCTTTTGGAATCTGATAACAGAGCACTTTGGTCCAGCAGACTGAGAATTCATGGAGTTACTTGTAAAGACGAGGCCACATTCACCCCTTTAGATTAAATCCGACATCAGAGAACCAAAAACATGCCTGATCAGGTAAGTGTCACATCTATTTTATTTAGTTGCCGTAACGTAGAATGGGTCACGTGACCTAGAGCGGCACTCTAGGTCACATGACCCATTTAGAGACGAATCCGACCCTCTCAAGTTACATAGGCAAGGTTTTGAGAAGGGCAGCCCCCTGAAGGATCGATATGTGGCAAGTGTTGTATATTGATCTGAGAATCCGTTAATATATGTCTAATTGAGCTATTATTTGGGTCAAAACTTACAGGGTGCTGCGTTAATGTAATAAAAAACACTATAGATTAAAATCATTGCTATAAGAGCTCATCATAAAACATTAATTATCTTGGAGATCTAGCCCTTTGACAACTTTTCCTATTGTGGGACACATTCATCCTAGTCAAACCTAGACATAGGCACAAAAAAAATCCATCAAATTCACAATTTATGATACTTTTAGGTGACATTTTATTGTGAATGGACAGACATGACGTTCAGGAGTGAATCTTCTTTTCAAAGATTCATTGAGGAATTATCTTATGAACGTAATCTGATGATTTAATGTTTGACTGGCCCTGATCAGCCCATGGGAAACTAAAAATCAATATTCCCGATGTCAGTGAATGCACCACAGACAAGCGGTACCAGGACTTGCTTAAAACTTTTAAAAAGTTGAAAGTTTCCCTGAGGGAAGAACGTTCAAGAATGAGGTGTTTAAAATTCAAGTGAGAGAAAGAACTATGTGCTTGTTGGAGTCTTTTAGAAATCTCACAGCCAAGGTAAGGCCAAGCAACCCTACAGGAAGCAGAGAGAGGCACTAGTTTATACAGTTAAGCTGAAAATGAATACCACCCCTGTCAGAATATTGCATCTTTCAAATGCTGAGCAGCTAGTCGCATGTTTCCACAAGAGGCGATGAAGTCCATTTCTGTGAGGTTGGTAAATGAACCACTACAATTGTAAAGGAATGAATGAATGAACAATCTAAAAAATTAACGGCAAACCAGAGCTTGTCTTTCGTATGCAGTAAAAGACAGCAGTTATTTATTTTTCAATAATCTCGCAGGAACACTGCAACACAGTAAGAAAAAGATGAAAAAGTCAGGTACAATCTGTCTAGTAATGGCGTAAGCGGTATTTATTGTAGGTCATTTAAGTTTTATTTGCCATATAAAATCCTTAACAGCAGGTCAGAGCTTTACAAAACTAGCAAAATCACTGATTGGCACATTTCTAACTGCTTTTGAGAGACCTAAATCAATTCAGTTATATTTGCAAATTGAATAGAATTTTTAAATTTGTTGTGGATCGTTCTGCTATATAAACTGCTGCATGTATTACTATATCAACAAATGTCTGAATGACAATGTTTAATATCAAATAACAAATAACTGCCTTCAGAGGTCACCTAATATGTTAACAAACTCAACCTGCGTGTAATCTCTGAAGACCTCAGAGCTTGACAAACGTTGATGACCAAACAACCTAGTGGACACCAAAGAACACAGCTGACAGGGCAGGAAAAACGTGTGGCGTTTCAAGCTGGATTATAAAACAAAACCTAATGCTTAGGATATCTCATGGAGCCCAATTAAACTCATCAGCGACAATATGGAGAACCTCTCCACTAAAAACCTACCAAGACATGGCTGTCCACCTAAACTGACAAGCCTGACAAGGAGAGCGATATTTAGAGAAGCAGCCAAAAGCCCCGTGATAACACTGGAGGAGCTGTAGAGATTCACAGCTACGGTGGAAGAATCTGTTGCCAGGACAACTATTAGTCGCAAACAGCACATTTTCGCTTTTATAGAAGATTGACAAGAAGAAAGCAATACTTGAGTCACAAAACTGTACATGCAGTGAAAAACTAACATTGCAAAAAACCTCAGAAACACCTAACCTGACTCTCGCCGGACGTATGTCGCTCCGCCTAGCTTCACTCACATACATCTGGGACATCTTCCATACAGAATGATTTCTCCAACCAATTCTATTGTCTAGCCAATCAGGACGCAGGGCTGGAGTTTCATAGATGTGACGTAGTGGAGAAGCGACCGTGACGTAAGACTGTTATGATAGCAATGGCGGCTCGCATCGAGGAAGCAAGCGTTAACATTGATGCTGCTATTTCTTCCGTGTTGTCCAATCTACCTAATATTGTTTCATTAAAAGAACATCAGAGAACGCCTCTGAAGGCTTTTGTTGGTGGAAACCATGTTTTCGCCCTTCTCCCGACCGGATTTGGCAAGTTTTGTTTTCCGGGGCGCGCCCGTGTCGGACGCGGACGCGCCCCGGAGCAGTTAGCGGTTAGCGCTAACTATGTTAGGAGGCCTTTAGTCCTCGACGCGGTCGGCCCGGGATCGACTCTGACCAGCGGCGCTTTGCCGCCTGTCTTCCCCCCTCTTCCTGTCAGCTCACTTTCAATAAAATGCATGCCACTACAGCCGCAAACGCATTAAAAAGAAAAGAAAAAATAAGCGTCATGGGTTAGCTTTGGTGTGAGTGGTTGAAATAGCACGTCGATAAAGATGACAGACAAGTGGCTTATCCAATCATATGCAAGGATTTTTGATAAGGCCCAGCCTTCAAAAAAGGCAATTCCTATGGATCAGTCCCAGATGTATGTGAGTGAAGCTAGGCGGAGCGACATACGTCTGGCGAGAGTCAGGTTAAGAAACACCATCCCCACCATGAAAACATGGTGGTGGCAGTGTCGTTCTGTGGGAATGTTTTTTTTCCTTGAGCAGGTTCAGGGATATTGGTCAGAACTGATGGAGAGATGGATGTAACTAAATAAATATACAGGGCTGTCCTGGAGGATAGTCACATTCTTCAGCAGGGCGGCTATGCTAAACATATAGCTGAAGCTCCAACAGAAGGGTTCATGACATGATAATGGTCCAGTCATAGTCCAGACCCAAATCCAATTGAGAATCTAGGGCATGACCTGAAAACTGATGTTCACAGAGGCTATCCAGCCAACCTGACTGCCTGTAACTGGAGCAAAAGGTGGTCCTGTAAAGAACAAACACTTTTGCAACGCACTGTGAGAAGCTTGCTGAGAAACATGCCCTTGACTTCTCGTCTTCATTTGCAAAAGCGCTGAATTATGGTTTTATTTTGTTCAGCTATGAACGTAATTCAAAGAGACAGTCTGATAAACACTTGAACAGATTCGGCTCACCATGCCAGCCGCTAATCATCGCCCTCCTTGATTGGACCGATGACATCTGACTCCAGCTATTTGACCACAGGGCAGGCGAAATATTAATAAGGCCTGTGAATATACCTCTCGCTATTTGGAGCCCACACAGACTCGCGCACAAACACATCATCTGTTTCTCCACTCAGCCCTGAGTCAGACCAGGGGGAATGAGCGCGGCTCAAGCTTGATGCTGAGGCAAGCTTTACCTCAGGCATCCGTTCTCCCAGCACAGATCGGCGCTGCCAAGTTTAACATGGCTGCCTCCTGCAGCAGCTCCATCGTAGCAGAACTGTTCTAAATCAGCAACACTCCTGAGATGGCCCACTATATCATTTACGTATCAATTTTAGCTAGGTTGGCCTGATCTGCAAACAGGGGCTGCACACGTAGCGTGGTAATAAAATCTGAATGGCCCATCTGAGCAGAAGCTGAGAGTTCACAGAGGTGCTGGCTGCCTTCTAACTGGACCGTCTTTAGGAAGATTTAGGATCTCCTATGGGAGAACAGGGGGAAAGATTTTTTTTTCTCCAGACCTAAATCATGACTGAAACTACGAAGAGCTAATTGGGAGAGAAGTGCAGCATCCGACTAGGGAACGTGACCGTGTACTCACGAGGCAAAAGGCTATTTTATTGCTACGGCTACTAGCAGAAAGATATAATATGCAGAAAACAGTGTTGTTTTGTAACGTATCCGTTGAGTCACCTCCACCGAAGCGGCCAACTGGGCAGCCTTCAGGAGGCGCAGAGGCTTCAGAGCAGCTAGCCGCTCACTGTTTTGACAAATGCGGGATGTGCATTGGGACTCATACCTACGTAATGCATAATAATAGCAGTGGACCTCTCCTGAGTTCTGCGATTCTACCGAGGGGAGGAGAAAAGTGCTTTTGACAGCACTGCAGCACATCTGACTTTTAAAGAATGAGTTATTAGGCTTTTAATCTGACCTTTTTAGGGCAAAGCCAAATGAAAGAAGCAAAAGACTAAGCAATGGGGAAAAAATGCATTCGTCATCACGTATGGTGGAAGGAATAAAAAGAAAATCTTAATTTACAGGGCCTTGCAATTATCTTTCTAAGCCTTGACCCCCCCACACACACACCTTTTATTACACTTCTACCACAAACAGCATTGAAATTTGTGTGATGGAGCATAATTGTGAATTTTACTGAGGTGTGGCATGCATATGTAGTCAGCCCCACTGAGTTAATACTTTTTGGGGTAAGTCTCTTTCAGCTTTGCATAACTAGAGACTGAACCATTGATAGACCCTCAAGCTCAGTCCGATTGGATAGGGGGGGGGGGGGTGTTTGTGGACGACCATTTTCAAGTCTTGCCACTGATTATCAAAAGGATTTCAGTCAGGACTTTGACTAGGCCATTCTAACACATGAAGGTACTTTGATCCGAACCATTCCATTGTTTTTCTGGCTTCATCCATGTTTGCTGTGTTCCCTATGGCTTGAGCCAAACCACAAGGAGGACCACCTATGCATTTCATGCAACAATGGCGTTCTTCTTTGCAATCTTCCACGAAGGCCAGATTTGTGGAGTGCACAACTGAGATGATTTCCCCACCTGAGCTGTGGCTCACTGGAGTTCCGCGGGACTTCACAGTGGGTTTGTTGGGTGCTCGCCTGCTCTGCTTGTTTGCATGTTAGCGCGATAAGTTTCCCATTTTAGAATAATGGATTGGTTAGCGCTCAGTGTGATGATGAAAGTTGGGGATATTGTTTCATAACCTAACCTTTTGTAAAATGTTTCTATTCTCGACTGGTCTGATATTTATTAAAATATTGTTTGTTCAACTTTCTCTAAAAAATAAAAAAAAAGTCTTCACAGAACCTCTAGATTTACTGTATTTTGAGATGAAACTAAAGGTAAAGGAGGCTATATTGAAATGCATGCCACACTTTTTAGATTTTTGTAAAGTAAAAAAGTAAAAAGTTTTGTAAAGTAAAAAGTAAAACGGCTGAGTTCCAAATGGTCGATTAAATTTGGGGTATTTGTTTAATGGCGTGAATGCAAGTGTACACCACTGGTGTCTGATTTCTCTTTAAACGGTTCAGTTCTGAAGGGTGCACTGGATTTTATTCAGGGTTACCGGAGTAAACGGCGCTGTATTCACATTAATGACACACTTCTCAGATTTGAACTTTCTCCAATGGGTAGTGTTCCTGCCACCTCACAATCTATCAGCACTTTGAGCCGCTCTATCACATAAAGTCCCAATGAAACACATTGAAGCTCGTGGTGTTAAGCTGACAAAATGTCAAGAAGTTCAAGGGATCTAAAAGCTTTTCGGCCAGGATACTTGTGCTTGTTTTACATGTTTAATTACTCTAATAACAGTAAGCTATCTGAGACTTTCTGAATGTATTTTTTATTATTTTTTTTGCAAATAAGTGTCGATAATTAAAACAAATGGATAAAGACAGCTCATTTATTCACATCCGTCAGTCCTCGTTTGCAGCATCAAACTCCAGCCCACACCCTACGCTGCTAACCAGGCAGCATGTGTGGGTAATTTGCAAGCAGTCGATGTTGATTAGCTGGGTTATGACACCCTGCGACCTTGGCTACAGTTTACTACATAGACATGCGTTCTCCAATTAGCCCTGCGGCATAAAGGCTATCAGGCTTTATGGGGCCGCCAGACCAGAGTTGTGAAAAGTCCATGGGCCTCTGCTCACAGCGTCGCGCACACATAGCGGCACATACATACGCACACATGTCCGCGGGCTGTCATGCTAAAATTCCCATGAATTAGAAACACGGCTGTGTTGCGTTGCGTTGCGCGCTGAATAATCCATGAAAGAGGGCATTTTTAGCGAAAAGGCAAGCTTCACCCGAGACTCGGCGAGCATCCACACAACTAATGATAGGCGCAGCTCACAGAGTTCACAGTGTTCTTCTTTCATTACATGTTTCACAGCTCCCAGCTGAACCGCTCTTATGCCCCACGTGAATGAAATATGAACTCATAACAGCAAAATTGCTCTTTGGGAACTTTGTTTTTTCAGGCAAGCCGTCGCTGGGAGGGTGAAGTAATTTAATCTGCCATTCAAGGCAGCAGAGTGAGACAACACGAGCGCATGGCCCAGCACCACCTGATAGGGCAGCTTCATTTCACCGCAGCCTTCCAACTACACTCCATGAGATCGCTTTCAGATAATAATATACGATTATTTGCAACGCTACGCTTTAATGCTTTATAATCATAGCGCGATCTAAATGTGTTCATTATTAGCGCACATTTGCTTTTCAAAATACGTCATTGCGCCAGGTTTTAACTTAAAGGAGCGTTGCGCAAGTTTGACAGTTGTTATTATTTTTTTTCCTTTCCCATACATGCCCTTAAAGTTGCCCGACGTGTAAAATGAGTTATCCTCTGTTTACCACGCTATAGGCTGGGTTAGTCGGTTCATGGGAGAGTGATTCAGGCAGAATCCTCTGGGCGTGCACGTGGGTGTGGCGCCCTGCGCTCATTCACCTGGTTACTTAGTTGAGTCTCCGCCGTAATCAATGGCTTAGCGAGAGACCACAGGCTACCTTCAATATTTATAGCTTTCTCCTAACGGGGCATCGGCCGTTTGCTGTAGTATAATACTGTCTGTCACTCAGGTCAGGTTTTCTTTTAATTGGGAAATCATTCACAAAATGTAGAACTGTGCAGGAAGTAGTTTTCTAATTGCAGACGGCAACACGACTTGAGGTCACTCAACAACATCTTCTGTGACAAATGGAAAAAAAACCTGCCCCTGACTTAAAGAAATAATATTTTAGGCACACGATCCAAAGTTCATCCGTTTAGGTCTTTTTTTTGTGCCATGTCTGTGTTTATCTCTACCACAAAACACAAACCCAACAAGAAACTATCAACGTGAAAAACTGGATGAACATCCAAGAAGTGTGATGTTGCGTGTTTTTTTGCCAGAATCTGTCCTTCATGAAGAATGACACACAAAGTAAAAGCAGATCACACATGAAGGCATGGGAGAAAAAAACAACAAAAAAAAACAAAAAAAAAAGAAAAACAGCCAAATCTGGCTGGCTAATCAAACCCACGGCGTTTAGGCCAACGGCACTTTTCCTGCCTTGAATCACATCCTCTGAGTGACTCAGTGACTGGGGAACGAGGCAATAATTCGTCCAAGAGAGAGCTCAGTGCTTTCTTGGCATCTAATGCAGGCAAGCGACAAATTTAAAGCTGATCTTATGAGGCTGAAATAACTTAATGGAGTGAAGCTGACATTTTGAGTACCCGAGCGAAAACGTGAGGCTGAGAGGTTAAAGCGGGGATCGCGGCTCCTGATCTACAACGGCACACGCGATAACTGTCTGGATCCATATTTTACTGGAATGGGAAACAAGCTTCCAATGAGCTACTATGGACACGATCTCAGCTACTGCAGCAGCTATAAAGGACTGGGAAGTGAAGTGAAGAGCGGCTGAAAGATGAGACGGTTATCCAAAAGCTTCCCCTCAGTAATTCTGGATCTCCAACATATATTGTGTTGGACCTTTTCTGGGTTAACATTCCACCTAACAACAACTAGGTGTTTGACTTGTAAATGACATCAGACAGTTTCCTGCTCATGCAGTTGAACTCCTAAACTGATGGCTCAGCACTAAGAGGAAGCCCTAATGCAGGCTGTTCTAATGCTATTAGTTCTTTAAATAAGAATAATTCTTATTCAACCTCTTAAATATGGCATCTGGTTCTGCTGACGTAGTTTTTAAAAATCAGACGAACCTTGGAGGATCATCCTGCAGCTCTGCCGCTTGCGCCTGAAGTCTGCGCTGCTGCCGTCTTTGCCCTGCATTGTATCAGTGTGTCACACGTTCTTACCTCAATCCTGTCTAACCCTCGCGGCTCCGTCGCCACGGCTGTGTGACTACGCGTCCCCATGGATCAGAGGCGTCCTATTGGAGGATCGCGTTTGGCCCGTCGTTCTGTGTTAGGAGCTTCCGACTAAATGTGAGGTTCAGAGGAACTGAGGGGACGATCTGAAAGGGGCTTTTTGAGTTTCCTTTCATTAGTATCAACTTCCACAGTGAAGACTGGTATTGTAAAAGCAACCTGGGAGCGTTTGCGTGGTGCATTTACTGACCTGAAAAGTGTCGGGTTTCTGACCTTTTGCCTTTCTGGTCAGATGTCAGAGCATATCGAGACAAAAACTGCCCAATTCCTATCACCTTCTGACGTCTTGGTGCGTCCCAAATCGAAGGCAAGAGGACGTTTCACTTCTCATCTAAAAGTCATCTTTCATTCTTAGCATGGTTGAAAGTAAAACACCAATAAGTTGGCTACAGGGCTACAGGACCGCTGTGTGTATGAATGTGTGTGCCCCCTGTGTGAAAACCCAGTCCACCCCCACCACCATCACTCTCTCCCTCCTCGACATGCTTGGATGGAGAGATAAGTTGAAGGTCATTCAAAGAGAGCAGAGCCTCCGCTGAGGAATGCGAGGAATGACACGCTCTTGTTCTGCGAACATACAGCACATCAGAGGCTGGCCTGGTGTCATATAGGCCCATGTCATCACCAGGCTCAGTAGGAGCCTACTGCTGATGGCTTGATTTAGGAGAGCAAAAAAAAAAAAAAACGCTTGTTTTCTTTGATCAACCCATTTTGGGATGTTTTACCATGAGAGCTACTCCAACAAATAAGCAGGATAAGGGACGATTTGAGGGGAATTCTGCAAGACTGGTAAACCCTTCAACCCAAAACACTAATGCCTCCAATACAATCTCTCGTGTGCAGCTGTTATTCCAAGCAAAGCATTCACCCTGGTGCTAAAAGGCTATGAAAAGCTGGAGGACGCAGACTAGTAAATAAAACTGGAGAGAAAAATGAGACGCACTTCTGGAAAGCAGAGCTCCTTTAAAAATTCCTTTTAAATCCTTTTGCTTCGTGCCAAACCATTTATCCACCGCCCCCCCCTACTCCCGAGAAAGAAAAAAACGTGTATTTTTTTGATCCTGATATCACATGAACTTATCAAGACACATGGACATCAAATGCATGAAATATGACCAGCTTATCTAGAGAAAACTGGTGTTTGGATAAGCAACAGAACATCCCCCCCCCTCCATATCCATTAGTCCTAGGCTCATTTCTCAAAACTATAAAGAGATCCAGCTGATTCCCGAAGGACACGGACGCGGCGATAACCGAGATCTAAACTGGCAACGCGAGTCGTGCTCTGCTCAAACACATTAATAATGTGCCGGGGACATGCAAGCCTCCCAGCTGCTTCGCTTCCAGAGCCGCGGAGGCCGGGTGAGTCAGCATGCGCGCTGGAGGAAAACGAATATGGCCACAGATCTGCTGCAAAGCACGGGAGTATAACATCGCCAAGTTCACTGCTGACATATTAGGATCCAATAACCACCGAAACACACATGGACCTTTACACATAAAAAGGTTTTATTATTATGGAAATCAAGAGTGGATGGGTCCAGGCTTAGGAAGGAAAAAACATGATATGTCACAGATAATCTTCAGCTTTTCCATTAGCAGGGGAGATATACTTTTTTTTCCCCCCTCGTCCTGGAAAGCCTGGTTTGATTTATGATGAAGGTGGTTTATTTTAATGACTTTTTAATAGTCTCTAGTGTGCCTTAAAGGAACCCTGAAGAATTTTTGCAGGCCTGTTTATTGCACGCATCCCATTGAATGCAGGAAACAATAAAGCTAAATTAACTTTACCTTGACAGACTTCAACTTTTAGGAGATCTCGTCTGTCGGTTTAACAACACCAGACGTGAGTGACGCCAAACAAGCCTGTGACGTATGGGGCATTGAAGCATAAACAAACCCCACAAAAAAACGCTACGGTGTGTTCGGCTGTAACTGGTTACATGTTGGAGTTACGTAGCGCAGCGTGTTACACGCATCAAAATGTCCGCGCACATTCACACAGGACTGATCCGAGGTCGGTTTCCTTGGCCTGCAGCTGCCAAAACCTAAAAACACACCTATAACAAGCCTTCACTGCAAAAACGGAACTAAAAATAAGTAAAATGTTATTAAAGTGTATGTGCACTTGATTTGAGCAGGTAAATAAGATGATTTGCCAATGGAATAAGATTTTTGCATTTAAAATAGGAACAACTCATCTCCATCATCTTATTTCAAGTGCAGCATGTCTAATTATCTTATTTTAGAGGTCAAAATACTCATTCCATTGGCAGATAATATTATTTACCTGCTCAAATCTAAGGCAAAAACACAAATTTTAAGAACATTTTACTTACTTTTAGATCCGTTTTTGCCGTGTTGTCTGTGCAAATGAATACAGGAAATAATAATGCAGTGGTCACTGCCTGGGAGGTACGGTGCTGTGTAATAGGACACATTTGCCATGAACAGTTTCTTTTTTTTTTTTTTGCAAGATATTTACATAATAGGGATTTAGTGTATTATAACAACACAACATAGGGCATATTTCTGATATTCCAATCAGCTCGGACCAGCCTCCCTCGTCCTGCTAAATAAAAGTGTCCAAACAGCATGATGGTGCACCGCCAAGTTTTGTTAAAAAGGATGTGCTGGTTTTTTTTTTGCAGACACTGCATTTTGCATGCAGTAGTAAAAAAAACAACAACAACAAAAAACAACCTGTGTCCCATCTGATCAGAGCCCACCCGAGTCGTGGATCTCTGCAGCTCCTCTAAACTGACGCAGGTTATTCAATGTTGACCAGGGTTTAAAAGATGTAAATACTTTTGCAGTGCTGGGGGGGGGGCTCCAGCAAGCCATTGGAAGCACCGATGGCCCTGTGCTGCTCTGATCTGCTGGTCGGTGACCCGCCCCCCCGCAAAAACCCACAGATGATCCAGAGTTTTCTCAGCAAGAAGCATAGTCAGCAGGAACCCTGGTGTACCCGACATATCCCTTTAAACACCCGTCTGTGTCTATCAGCTGGAAAACAGGCTTCTTGGCATCTGTCGGTCTCATACCTGGCCAGATTAAAGCTCTAACCCTAGCAAGAGAGCAGAGCCCAGAAAAGTAGCGCCTCAAAGGAAAGGCCCCCGCTCGCGGTTTAAGATACATCCAAGTGAAATCCAATAGCGCCTTGATGCGCTTACTTTCTATAAGCAACCGTGTTCCCATAACTAATCTCCCTAATCTAACCATGGCAGTGTTAGTTTTCCCAGAGCAGGAGCTAAAAAGTGGATACCCGTGATCCGGTGTGTGAGAGAAAGAAAGTGCCTTTTATGTTTCCTGGTTCTATTAACACGCGATATGAGATACTTTAACTTCTGCCTGAGACAGAGGTGTAAATGGAATGAACATGTTCTGTAGATAAATGTGAGCGAGTGAAGAGGGAAGCTCTCCTGGGGACCTTTGAAGCCACAGGGTACTAATGAAAAACCTGCTCCTTCATTGACAGAGGATGGGGGGGTGGGGGGTGCCAAGTACTGTTGCGTTTAGTTGCTGCTGCAGTCCTCCATTACTTTGGTGGTCCCTGAGCTGGAAGTCTTTGACCACTCTCACAATGGACCACACATTCAGAGGAAATATCAGGGCTGAAAGTGAGCATTGGGTGAAAAAGTGCACCACACCGGATGTGCTTAGATTAGTGGAAACTGGAGGGATCTGCCCCTTGGAGCAAGGCACCAGGCAGGCCCCTGGTGCACTGCAGCTTTCCAACAAACCAGCAGGAACAGGGACTTTTAATTCCACTCCTTTTCTTTGTCTCCTTCATTTTATTTTTCACCTACGTGGCTCTGTTGCCTTTTTTTTTTTCCAGATGGGAATCCGAATAGGAAGGTTTTCTCTTGGCTTCTACAAAGTGGTGGCTCACAGGCGACCCTCGTCTTTGTGCGTTTCTGTTTTACAGCAGACAAACGGTCTTTTAGCGAAGCAACAAAATCTCTCTGAAAAGCTGGTGATGTCACACTTGCTAATCAGCGTGCAACTTGCGCATTTAACACAATGGTTCACAGCAGAAATGTTACACCTAAAAAGATCCCCCCCCCAAAAAAAAAGCTATTCCTGTTCTTCCTGACAAACAGTCACCATCTTCAGCCAACATCTTACGCCCCTCAGGAGTTGGAAGATTTCACTTTCTTTGCAGCCTCTCTTTTTAAGCCACTTCGGCTTACTTTGAACATTTTAACAAAAAAAAACAAGCATCTTAACAACTTGGCTCTCTGTAATTTGCACACAAACCTTTCACTTCAGTTTTCCTGTTAATGGAGAGCGAGAAAGAAATATTTATAGTCTTCATGGAAAAGGAAGCAGGAGAGCAGGGCCCTTAAAGCAGGAATATCGTCTAAGGAAAAAAAGATTCCTAGCTCCAATATTTAAAAAAAATTCTTTTTGGTCTATGACTAGAAATATTAGACCGCAGTCTAATATAATGAGTAGCCTACAAAGGTAGTTCATTCTTTCAGACTACATATATTGTCACGAGTAGACTGGTTACTGGTTTTATAGTATACCATAATATTCAAATTCACTAAATATACTTTAGTGATCCCAAAGGGAAAGTAAATGTTGTTGGAACTCGTATTGATGCAAATCCTTCAAAGAGTTATTGTAGATAGTGATGACTGATGGCAGGAAAGGTCTCTCGTAGCGGTCTGTATTGCAGCAAATTTGAAGAAGCCACTGGCTGAAGACACAGTCTCATGAAGAGTATGGTCAGGGTTGTCTATAATTTTCTTGGTTTTATAAAGAATCCTTCTTTGCATCATTGTCTGAGGTTCTCCAGAACAGAACCTGCCTTCTTTATCAGGTTGTTGACCCTTTTTAGGTCCCTGGCTCTGATGCTGCTGCCCCAACAGATGACGACAGAAGAGATGACACTCTCAACAACAGACTTATAGAAGATATGCAGCATCTTGCTGCAAACGTATGAAAAAGTCACGGTTTCAAAACCACTAAAAATTTCCATCATAAGCGTTTTTATTTGTAAGTCAAGGAGAAAGTGGAGGCGAAATTAATACAGTCTTGAAACAAAGAGCTGCCACTAACGCCAGGCCTTAACGGGGACAGTCCCCATTTTGTCGACCACTCCCCGGTAAAAGATGTCCCCGGAAAAGTTCTCGATTTCAGTTTTACGAACGAGAAAAAAGGTTGCATGCAACAAGAGCTATTAAGTGACCTGGTCGAGCTGCTGTTAGCGTGTTAAGAGCACCGCCCATCCCTGGAAACAAAGTTATCCTATTAGTTGCAAGCGCTAATATTGTTCTAGATTTCTAAACGTGTTTTTGTTATTTTATCGATATAGCATTGAGTCAGCCGTTAGGCCGTTAGTCTGGTAGATTTGGTTCGGTGTAATGAATTGTGTGGGTTAATGCATCCAAACACCGAACATTTTCACTTATCCACTCGTAGCTTCGGCATACTTGAGCTTGGACTACAAAATCTGGAAAAACTGAAAAAATAAAAATGCCGGATTCGCCAAATCGGTTAGGTGGAAGTTTATGACCTTGTTTAGCAGCCCCACTGAAACGCCGCAAGGTCATTTTTCAAAATAAATGTAACGGAGAAAAGAGAAAACTATACAGCTTGAAAAATATGACACAAACAGAATATTAAGAGACTCCATTCAAATGTTTTGCATTCCTGGAGACCCAAAGTAAACAACTAAATGTATTTAAGGCTAAAAAAAAAAAGGGGATTTTGCATGATATAACCCCTTTAAATTTTTTACTGACCAATTTGCCCATATCGCCTAAATAATTTATATATTGTCTTTAAAGTCGAGCATTTGCAGCCTTATGCTACAGGCCAAATGAAAGGAAGACGAAAAACTAACCTTAATAGGCTGCTCTTGAGCACACTTTTGAATTTGGTTGCTCATTAACAAAAACGTTTGAATTAATTTTAGAAGAACAACTTTATTTTCAATCCAGCCACATTGAGATGCAGCATTTGTGAGCCACAGAAAAAAAAGAAACAGATGTTTGTCATGATTTTTTTTTTCTCCTGGTGACTTTGTGTCATAACAACTTGATAAACTTGAAACAAACCAGCAAATGTGGGTGCAGGGGATTTAGCTCCAAAAGTGTCTGCACTGAACTATAAACATCCCATAATTCACCTTTTATCTTTGAGAATTGAGCTGGCTCTTGTCAAGAGTGAACTTTCCACAACATCGATTAATCTTGAACTTGAACATGTTGGTGCAAGATGAAGTCAGTTGATATTTAGCTTGATATGTGAGGATTCGACCTATTTTGAACTGATTTTATAGTTCCAACACAGAAAACGTTTGGAAATAAACTTGGATGTTAAGTTCATAGACTCCAGATGCGCTCGGATCCTCCCCCCCCCCCCACCTTCTTGAGCTGCTTTTTTACCTTCTTCTAACATCCCTCAGGCCCTCAACCATTTCCTCCAACAATACACTTGCTTGTAGTTTGCAGCCGGAGCTCTGGAACGTACATGCACAACAGCGGGGCAGTTTTGAGGTTGTATAAAAAGCTTTTGTTGAGCGGACGCGCTAATTGACTAAAGTGAATCATGTGTTTGTGGCGAGCGTTGGTCCTCTGGTTCCAGTTGGATGATTCTTGTTTCTTGTGGGGAGAGCAGTTTTGCTTTGCGTGCAGAGCTTTTCCTTTCTAATGCGCAGGAGCGGGACAAACAGCTCAGTCAGCTGTGAAAAATGTCCATTCTATGGCTGCCTCGTGAGACGTGGAAGCAGCAGGAGACTGGTGGGAGGCGGCTCCAACCAGGTGGTGTAAGCGATGAAAACAATAACCGGTGTTTGAGGGAAGTTAAAGCCACGTAGATCGTGAGCAGTCGCACAAAAACGAATGAAGTGTTCGTTTCCCGATGTGCTCAACGGCGAAGTCTAAAGGGAGTCTTGAGGTGTTTGACAAGCACATGGCATGCAAGTTAAAAATACACCCAGCTAATGAAGTGCAGCATACTGATTTTCTTTCTTTTTTCGTTCGTTCCAGACATACTCGATGTATGTCTGGTCTAACTCCCACCCTAGGCTCTTAGTTAGGATTTTCTGATTTACTCTCACTAGCCAGCGTTGTTATATAGACCCCTTTTAGGAAAACGGTTCTGCAACATGGTCATAAAGACCTCGTCAAGTCAGCAACCTGCAATAAGTGCTCACATAAGTGCAGCAGGCAGCGCTAAAAGGATCAAGTGACGGAATGGTTGTTGTTTACTCACAATGCCACCCACTTCACACCTACTCTCCAACTCACCTCAAACCTCTGTGACTGAACAACTAAAGGCCCGTTTACACTACACCTAAAAACCGAGCCATGCCGAGACCAGTCCGAGCTTGGATCAGTTACCCAAGACAAGCCGACCCGTTTACACACCAAGCTTATCTCGGTTCCTTGGTTGCTCCCTCGCCTCCTAGTGGCGATCTGCGGTTCTACCGCTCTCTGGGATTGAAGGCGGAAGCAGCAAAACAAAACAGCGGCGCCCGTAACATTCAGGAAGTTATGCTTGATATTGTGATATTTCGGTGTTTGCGGAGAGTCAGGGGAAGAAGGCAAGCATTGGTGAATTTACTTGAGAAAGTTGGCTTTTTGGGAAGTGGATGAGACAAACAAACTTCTAATAAGGATTTACAGACGCCGGAAACAATGACAGACGCTGAGGTTCATCACGCTGCTAAGCAGAATCATCTCTGGAAACCGTGTGGCATGGTAAGGAAGCTAGTATTATTATAAATGTCTGAAATTTGTCTGAATGGAATGTGAATCGGGACGTGCAGCCAGACTGCTGGAAAAAACGCGGACAGTCAGCTGACTGTAAGGGGATGACGCGGTCTGCTCATTCGCTCTTTATCAGAAATCCGGGCCAGAAAAAAAAAAACAGGCCGAGACCTGCTCAGGAACTGGTCTGCAGTTAGCGCGGTCCGGTTCAGTCTGCTGACCTTTTAACACACAAGAGTTATCTCAGTTACCGAGCTCGGACTGGTTTCGGCTCGGTTAAAAAAGTGTGGTGTAAATGGACCTTAAAAGTAGTTGATATTTGTGAAGAAAGAGATGAAAAATGATATTTAGAATTCAAAATGGTTGGATTTTTTGAAAGATTTTTCAGCAAATACCCCTAAATAAAATCCAGTGCATCTCTTAATCTACCAAGAATATGGCCGGTGACCAAAACTGACAGGACGGACAAGGAGAGCAATAATAAGAAGAAACAGCCAAGAGCTCCATGGCAACACGGTAGAAGCCGCGGAAATCTGCTGTGCCGCTGGGACTATCTCGACAGTATCGAAAAAGAGCATTAACAAAGCCAAGGCTTACCATAACTCATGTAGGGGACACAGAAAACATGTAAAGGAGCGCTTACACCGAACGCAAACGAGACTCTTTGGAGTTGGAGTTCTTGTAATCCCTATGTAAAAGGTGCTTTCATTTTTCTGTGGAGGTGCTTTACCTCAGAAGGAGCAGGAAAGTTGTTCAGGGTTGATGTGAAGACGAATGTGGCTAGATAAAAAGGGCATGAGATCCCACATGACACACCTTGTTTGGAAATTCTGAAAAGTTCAAAAAGTGTAAATACATCCGCGAGGTGCTGTAACCTCTTACAGCTCAGAGGCAGCTCAGCCTCTCATTCCAAATAGATTCTTACACATCAGGCGTCGGTCAGATCCAGCTCGCTAAGCCTCTCTTCAAAGAGGATATGATTGCAACAACAGCAGTCACGAAATGTGCACCGAGGTGACGACACTTCGACCCCCCACTGAAGTCCTGACTTAGTATTTGGCCACAAACTCGCCATATTTGGACCCACTGACGATAAAACAGCGGATCAAATTGACTAAAGGTGCATTTTTTCCTAGGAGAGTCATGCTTATTTAATCAGAGGCTCGGCGGAGAGAAGAGAATAAATGCGCAGTCGAGATGAGGAGGGAACCATCTGAGAAAACACTGGAAGAGAAATGGAAGGCAGGGAGAGAGAGAGACGGCTCTCAAAAGTCAGGAGTGTCTCCTCGTCATGTCAACACGATGGCACAGAATCCTGGTGGAAGAGGCAAACCAGGAGCGCCATTTCACCGCTCTTCATCGCTGCGCGAGTGGAGCCTCCAGTCTGGCCCCCTAGAGTTTCAGCATCGTGTAATTTAATTCACGGGCTGCAAAACAGAACCGAGAGAGGCTCAAGCAGGACAGAGAGAGAGAGAGAGAGAGAGAGACAGAGAGAGAGACAGAGAGACGCACATAACCACAGCAGCCGTTCAAGGATGACGGAGGATTTTCTGCTTTTACTGCCAGACAAATGAGAGCAGAAGCATCTGAAAAAACATTCTAATGGTTGCGTTAATCCCTTTTCTAGTCTGTAAACAAGCAGGTTATGGAGGAAAACTTGCAGTGAGACCTTTTATTCAGCCACAGCGCTACCAGCGGTGGCCGGTTTACAGGCCTTGACTTCATAGTGTTGGTATGCTCTTTAGAAAACAAGAGGCGAGGTTTTCCTCACCTTGCAGTATGGGTTAGCCGGGCTTCTAAGAGAGGTGATTGACCAGATTGCCACAGGGGGACAAAAAAAAGACTAAAACTGTTTTACAACATTAAGATGTTGCATCAGAATTGAGTCATAATCTTGTTGAATAATTGATTTAAAAAGATTTTCAAAGTCACATGGACGAGTGCAGTTTAGAACGTGAAGAGAATCGCACGTCTTCAGTAGATGTCTACCGGTTTTGGCCCCCCATTCAACTTTGGGCACGGCAGTTTTATAGGGTGAGGTGACAATCAGGCACCCCCGTATTAAGCTGCGCTTAGATCGGCAACCAACAGGCAAATCAAAGAAAGATTACGCCCAGAATTCTTTGAGGCTTTGTACGAGTCGAGTCAGAGAAAGGTCATGCATGAAAGAAACGTTTGATCAGATATTCATATATATATATATATATATATATATATATATATATATATATATATATATATATATATATATGCCTGTGAATGGATGGTAATTTTAAGTATTCTTAAATTCTTAGTAAATTCTGAATCACCTGGCCAATGCCTGCAAATGAAATCCTAATGGTGCATTTGGACTGACCACGAAACTTCTGCCTGCACCGAGCAGTCTTCACCACTGTACATTTCGCATGTACAGTGGTGAAAACCAGCTTCACCATGTTATCAAATTAGAGGAGCTTCTATCAGCTTGACTGTTCAACTCCACATGGTGGACTGGGATTTTACCAAGTGAGTCACGGTGCTGCATCTAGGGAAAGCAGAACAACGGTGCCGGCGTCCCAGCTATGGAGCTCAGACAGAAGGGACAGAGAGACAGCACCCGACTTGGCTGTCCTTGTAACGGCTAAATTAAAACGGCTTTTTTCAAAGCCGCTCACAAACCTCCAAAGAGCATTCCTTGCTTCATAATTTGTTTTTATTTTGATTGAAAAAAGCTTTGACCGCACCACGGGCCATTTTACCGCTCCTGACCGTGCAGTTTGCGTAGGGATAATACGTAAAACCACCGTTCACGCTGCAGACGCCGCAGTCCCAACACATAGAGGTGTTTAAGCTTGTCTTAATCATGTGATTTTTATGTCAGCACATCCAAAAAATGGGATAACTGCCTAAAACGATGAAGTCTAGACCTGCATACATAAAAAAAAACAGCTAACATTATGGGAACCATGTACACCAGGGGTGTCAAACTCATTTTGGTTGAGGGGCCGCATTCAGCGTAATCTGATCTCAAGAGGGCCACACGAGTAAACTCATTGCAAGATTAAATAGAACTAATAAATATGGACTTGTTGATTTTTATATTAAGTTAATTTCACTTTTACACAATATATTATGAATAACCTCAGCGTTTTTAAGAAAAGTATGTGCAATTTCAACAATACTTTTACTCAGTTAAACATTTACTTGTGCATTATGCATAAGAACTGATCACAGTGATTATACAATGTTGAAAAACATTTATTCACATTTTTTGGAACTTAAAAACACTGTCCTGCATGACAAAATACATCAAACAGATAAAAATTAAGAAATGATTTGAATTTTTCCACACCTGAAGCTTAATCTGCTAATTAAAACACAGCGCCCCTCGTGGACAATATAGGAACTGCATATTTTCAATTAAACGAAGTTTTTTTCAATAATTGTTTTATCATTTTCTTCCTTTTATCTTGTCCACTTGTGAAAGTCAAATCTGATGAGCTCTTTGTGGCATCTTATTTTTTTTTTATAATGATAATGCATTTAGCCACAGGGCCGGACTAAATTGTTCGGCGGGCCGGATCCGGCCCACGGGCCGTATGTTTGACACCCCTGATGTACACCTTTATATACAAACTAATGCCGCTCTGTTTGAAGCAGGTTATATTTTAGAAATTCACATCAACTAGACAACAGGACAGAAGTTAAAGTTTTATTTTCCAGACCTGAAAAAATGCTCACTTCCAATTCTGGACTGTAGGAATCCTGGCAACTGGAGAGTGGCTGTAAGGGGGGGGGGGGGGGAGCGCCTGCTTACACTCATCCACTTCTCAGACTAAATCTTTCAACAAAGGTCATAAAGTGCAGGACATTTGGTTCAGATCACTGAGGTTATGACCCATGCTGGGTTTATTTGGACCTTTGCGCTAAAATAATCACAGAGCTCCAACTTCTGCTGAGACAGACATTAGCAGTCTGGAATCACTTCAGTCTCTGACCGCCTTACCTGAAACAAGAACTCGGAGGGCGAGTCGTTTCCATGCGCGTTTCCTAATTATAGTTTGAATTATGAGGGCTTTGGACATGCTTCTTATAGGAGGTGAAGTGCTTTCTGTTGGAAGCAAAGCATTAGAGTCTGTCTTTTGTGGTTTGTCTGCAGGAGGGACTCGGCTGTTCAGAGGTAAGGGACTGGGAGGCGGGCCAGATGAAGACAGAGCTTGCCTTCTTTTTTTTTCTTTTTTTTTTACATGGAGACCGACAAGCAGCTGTTATTTTCACAGCAATTTTAGCGCACAGCGATAATGTTTTAAGAAACCACAAGCGTCAAATCCTGTTAAATAAAGCAAAAAGAAAAAAGCGGATCGCAAAATCCAGCCAGCGGAGCTGAAATGTTCCAGGATGTGTCCTGGGTGGCCATCTCTCTGCATGTTGTGCAACGCTCCCGTCTCTGAACAGAGCAGACTGCAGCCATGCGCTTCCAACAAACCCCTCCAAAAATCTGATAAAAGACCTTGTCTTGATGTGCCAAGGGACAGCTGCGAGAGTGCTTACAGTTCTTTGGCTCCAGTTCAAGGAATTTGAGCTGCAGAGTGAAAGCCTTTACCTGAGCCTTTACCTCGTTTAGGTCTCCAAAGTTAAGCCAGCAGTCATGTAGCGAAGAAACTACTATCTAGATCCTTGCAGTTTAATGGCACAATTCAATAAACATTTAGATTTCTTCCAAGAAGAGCTTTCCACTTTTTTTTTTTTTTTTTTTTTTTAATCAAGGCCATGAGCCCAAAAATAAAGGGCCTTGTGTAAGATCCGGTGCGTGCGTAGAAGCCAAGCCCCAGCAGTCAACATGCCTTCGCTGAGAGAGACAGCAGCTGTTGGCCTGATATGGCATGGCTAAAGAGCGGAGGGGCCACGGTGTTAAAGATGGGCCCCGCTCTCTCTCTCTCTCTCTCCAAGAATGACTCCCGAGAGTTCTTGCTGAACATGCCTGAGGAAAAAATCAGAGAAATTCACGCTAACGTTCTCTTTAGATCAGAACTTCCACGCGAGCGTTTAGAAGCCAAACTGAGCGGTGCCTTGTGCATTTTCCCCCCCGAGGCCCAATTCTGCACTTTATCTGCATCATTCCCGCTTCAGCTAGCTGGATCCCGACGCTTTCATATATTCCATCATGTTTTTTTTGATCCGTTATCGCCAAAAGTGCATGTCGTGGCAGAAGGAGGCCGGGTGATTTTTGTGCGATACGGAAACCAAAGACAAGTGGATATCTGCCATAAATCTGGGTTGTGTCTGAGTGACGACGGCAACCTGGTGCTTGCACTGCAAAAACGGATCTAAAAATAAGTAAAATGTTCTTAAAGTTAGTGTATTTATCCTTGATTTGGGCAGGTAAATAAGATTATTTGCCAATGGAATGAGCATTTTTACCCCTAAAATAAGATAATTAGACATCCTGCACTTGAAATAAGATGATGGAGATGAATTGTTCCTATTTTAAGTGCAAAAATCTTATTCCATTGGCAAATCATCTTATTTATCTGCTCAAATCAAGAACAAATACACTCATTTTAAGAACATTTGACTTATTTCTAGTTCTATTTTTGCAGTGTGGCAGGTCCACCTAAATAGCCCTTCACAGTCTGCACAACTAGACCGACGGATGACCTTCCTAATGGTTTCTATGTGACAAAATGCACTAAACAACATGTAATTGGATATAAACAAAACATGTATCAGTTAATCATATGGAGATCTGATTGGGAAGGACTTTTCCATTATCCAGCTAGAATAGGCACGACGTTTGAGGGATTAAATGTTTTATTGCGCTTCTTTTTCTAATCTTTGTCAACTTAAACCTTCTGCTTTTGGGACTACCACACACTTTCTCACGCGGTAGAAAGAAAACACATCGGCCTGGCATAAGTTAGCCGGGAACCTTTTTCTCAGGGGTCATATCTATTACCACCTGTCCATATCCATCACACTCCTGCTCTGCATGAACGTAGAGGAAAATCTGCTCGGTCAGGGCAGAACGGCTTCCACCGGCATACCTCTCTGATTAACAGCCGTTTAGTCTCGCTGAGGCTCTGATCAAAGCAGCCCTCTGTTAACGAGGAAAAAAAAAAAGGGGGATCTTTATTGACACCTTGGCGTTGGCCTTGGCACCGCTCAGTGTCCAATCAGCTGGTGGTCCTGGGGTATTTTTTTTTTTCCTCGCAGACTTGCCAGTTATTTTCTCTGCGTGAGCACTATCGTACGTCTATAATCTGCAGGAATTTTGTGGACACAACCGGTCTGACCCCCGGCTACAAGGTGGAAGCTTTGGCAGAGTGGATGGAGGTTTTAATTTTTTTATTTTTTTCCTACTCTGCGAGCTATTCACCTGACTCTGAACATGTCAGCTCTTTTAATCGAAGCCCTTCAAATATTTACAAAAGGGGGGGTAAGGAAAACGATTTCTTCTTCATCTCAGTAGCTCAGAACATGCGACATTCATCACTGACTATGCACAGGTGGAACAAGAGTACAGAGAAATCTGTATTTTCTCATAGACAGCGGAGCTTGAAAGAAAGAGAGCACACACTATACTTCCCAACAAAGAATAATTCATTTACTGCAGAGAGGAAGGAAAAAAACAAAGAGATAAGGTCTGAGGAAGGCGCTCTTTTCTCACAATCCCCAGAATGCTTGCTCATTGAGCCGACTCCAACCGTTCCCTCAGGCTGTTTGTCCAAGGGAGCAGGTTATGATTGAGACACAGAGGTAACACTTGAAGTAGAACATCTCTCTCAGGCCAACGAGAGCAAAGGCCAGACACGGAGGAAGCATGCTGATGAGAGGCGCCCCCTATTTGCACAATTTTGCAGGAAAAAAAAAAGGGAGGAAAGGGAGGGAGGGAGCCGACAGTTTGGCAAATTGGCTGCCAACCCAACAAGATTTTAACAGCGTCTCAGGAGAGGCCAGGCGAAGAGGGAGAGCCGCGGGATTAGTTGATAGAGTGAGCAAAACATTTTGATAGGGGATGCCAGGCTTCCACTGCTTGTTGCTGCGGCAGATCGCCGCTGGTCCGATTGTGCTGCTACGCTGAACCCGAGCGCGGATGACGACTAGCAGCGAATGCTATTCCCCACCCAGAGGTGATTAAAAAGGAAAGGGTTCAGGTGTACCAGTTGTCGACTCTGCCTCAGTATGCTAAGTCATTGCACGCATGTGATAGATCTGAGTCGGCATGTGTCGATTGCCTTCCAATTAGTCCGGATGTTAGCGAACATCTGCCATTTACAGAAGGGACAATTACGTCTGGTGAAGTCAACCCTGCGCGTTGAGCATCTGTTGAAGTCCTAATGGAGTCCCAGCAAATGAAACTCAACATCTGCTGGCAGCAGAACGAGCCAAGGCCACGGTGCTGCAGTCTTCGCTGTCTGATTAGGCAGCATCGCACCCGCTGTGAGGCTACACTGGCACTGAGGTGACGCTTTTTTGGAAACGTTAGTATTTCTTCATTGTATGCTTTGTAGCCAAGCTGATGTGAAGATGATGTCTCCTAATAAAGCACCTTTAAAGCGTGTTTATCATGACGACTATTAAATATCAATAACTACGCACCATCCCAAGAAAGACCAAATGATAAACACCAATCAGATTTAACGTTTTGACCATTTGACAATCCCAAATCCATTTTATGCCTAAACAGTTCTGACCCGTTGAGGAATGGACTCCACTAAACCATTGAAGACGTGATGTAGGGTCTACCAACAATATGTCAGCAGTAGACCTTACTCCTGTCGGTTGTCAGGTGGGACTTCCATGGACTGGACTTGTTTATGCAGCACATTCCACACATCCTTGAGAAGCTCGAGATATTGGGAACTATAAAACCGTGTCAACACCTCAAATTCATCATTGTGTGTCTTAAGTCATCCTTAAGCCATTTATGCTTTGTGGCAGGGAACATTATCCTGATGAAAGAGACCACAGACATCAATGAGCATTCTGTCCTTAACAGGGTATAGATGGTCTGCAATGATACATAAGGAAATGGTTAGGTCAAAGCAACATCCCCATTGTTGACAGGATTCAAGGTTTTACAAGCAGGACAAAGCCCAAAACATCACACTGCATACAGCGGCGGGCCTTTTTCCCCCATAGTGAGTCCTGGCAGCATGTTTCTCCCCATACCTTGCTGTCTACCTGATGTAAGAAAGAAATGATTCACCAGACATGGTCACCTTCTTCCTTTGCTTTGTGGCCAATGCTTGTGCTTTTCACTGGTGGATAGGGGTCACAATCAGTACCCAACTAGTCCTTTGCCATGTCTTGTCCCACATGACACAACTCCTAGACACTTCAGCTTCCGACCTTTCAATCAAATCCGGCATAGATGCTTTCAGCGATTTGAGCTAAAGTAGCTAGCTGCTGGAACGGATCACCTGAGCCGGCCTTCGCTCATCATCCGCATCAGTAAGTTTGAGCTCACCACGACCCCGTCTGTCACCACGGTTCCTTCCTTGAACCACCGTCACACATACTGAGGCGCTGCAGAATGGGAGCCAGTCACAAGTACTGCAGACGTGGAGGTCCTCTGACCCAGTTGTCTAGCCATCCAAATCAAAGTAAAAGTCAATGGTTTCGAAAAGTCCTTAGCAATATAAAAACTTAAATTGCGATAAAGGGCAAGTGACTGCGACAAAGTGATGAATAAGGTCCTCTTAAACTGCCCTAATGCGATGATGTTGTCACTCCACAAAATAAAGGGCCATACCTAAAGCACATGATTAACAGCTAGTACATATTAAAGTCAGGCGGAGCTGTGGGCGAGGAGAAAAGAAAGTCTCCTCCATCATCTCTCTGAAGCAACAACTGCAGTTGTTCCATATGAGAGGAAGACAGGGGCACTCCTTTAGCTTTGATTGATGAGCAGAAAGTGTAGCCTATAATCTGCCGCAAGACCAACGTTGGATGGTGCCACACGGTTAAATTACGGTTAGCATAGAGCAGCTTCCATAGCAGCAAAGACACGTGTCGGGGTGTCTGCTGCCGCCGAAGCTGGACGTGGATTTTCTGGTGCAGAACAGGAAAGTCCCTCCGTGTTTAATCGCAGTGTGGCAAATGGTCTTAAAAGGCTCTCATGAGGATCTCAGGCGAGATACAACCGCACGTCTTGTCCAGCTGACCTTTTTTTTTTTTTATTTGACAAAAATGTCAGAAATAACTCCTCGCCAAACCACATGCATGTCAACATCTCGTGATTTATATTTGAGCTGGCAGCCAGTTTCTGCCTTTAAGTGATTTCCCTGCCTGGATTGTCCACTTACTCACCACTCCCAATTTAGGGTTTATGTTCGCCATGGCGATCCGCTCTGACTGAGTTCACTCCTCCTGCTCAGGCTCTACGTTAAACACGATGACATATTTTACTTGTTTAGGTCGTTTCTGCTTTTTGCCCCGAAAGTTAACAGAAATGAACAGGATGAATCTTATAATGCTGAAACTGACAGATTTACAGCCTCTAACATCCAGTAGCACTACATCTCTAACCGTGGTCTACGCAGCAGAAGAAGAATGTGGAGAACACTGTCATCACTCTCATTAGGCCGATCGCTCCTTGCCTTTGCCACCGTTTCTGGTTTCGTCTGTTTTTTCCCCGCTGTTTAATCTCAAAAATGTATATGTTGGGTTATTTTTGGAGATGTTACTCAGAGTAACATAGAAGAGTGGCAGCTGTTGATCTGCCCATGTTAAAGACTGGTCCTCCTGCTGAGTTTAATAGGATGTAATCAATTAGGCAAGACGATCATTTCAAAAATAATGTTGTCAGAAGCTTAAACAAAATGTAACAAATTTAACAAAACCTTTTCATTTGAAGAGTGGATTGACAAACTATCCACATTCCCTTGTTTTGCTAGCATTTTGTCCTCCTACAGCCACTAGTTTCAACATGTTTTTATTGGGATTTAAGGTGATGAAGAAATACAAAATAGTACATTACTGTGAAGCGGAAACAATATATATTTTTTAAAACCTTTTTCACAAAGAACATTCTTCCAGAAACATCTAGAGACCGACATGTTGAGGAGCTGAGCAGCTCCTTTAGTGCAAGACTTAGACATCCTGTCTGTAAAAAGGAGCGCTACCGCAGGTCATTCATTCCTGCTGCTATTAGATTTTACAATGCTGCACTGTAACCATAACTGTAATAATTAATGTGCAATAACCAAGGTGCAATAATCTATTTAATACACTGTCCTACAACCTGTGCAATAATCCTGATGTAGTGACTTCTGCTGCTATCAACACCTGAACATAAGTCAGCACACATGTATGTATGTATGTATGTATGTATGTATCTATGTACAAATGTATACAATGTATATGCACGTATATACGCGTAGGTACGTACGTATATAGATATGCACATAGATATATGTATATATTTAAGTATATAGATATGTTTATATATATGTATATATATATATATATAGACCACTAAGAATGTAAATGAAAAATTTACATTCCTATTTCCTTTTTTGTATTTTTTTTTGGTATTCTTTTTGACCCACTGTATATATGAAGACTCACTGTATATAACTGAATGCACCTTCCCTACTCTGCACCTTCTTGTATGAGCCGATGTGACGAGTGAATTTCTCCATTGTGAGATCAATAAAGACTATCTTATCTTATCTTATCTTATGTTAGCCCACCTTTCTCACCTCCACCTCTGTCTCAAGTCTTTAGAGCCTCTAGCTGGTTTTCTTGCAGGATTACCATGCATCAAGTTACATCCATCTTCTCACCAATTTTAGCAAACATCCCTCGCTGCCCGCAGCATGATACTGCCACTACGGTGTAAGGTGCAGTGTTAAGAGTTCTGCCTCACGCTTCACTTTGCATGTAGGCCCAACATGTCAGTTCATCTGCGAGTTTGCTATGGCCCCAATATGGCTGGTGGCAAACTGCTAATAGGAATTATTTTGAGTTTCTCTCGGCTATCTGTCTTGCCACCATAAAGGCCATGAAATAAAATGCTCTTCTTGCCCTGCCTGTCAGTTTAGGTCGATATTGGTTTAGGTGGCAGGTTTGGGGTTGAGGCGTTTTATGTTGTAACCCCGATTAGAATTTCTCTCTGAACTATGATGTTCACCAACAAACCTCTGAGGGCTTCACAGACCAGCTGGTCCTTTACTGAGGTTAAATTAAACATAAGGCCATTCTATTTACTGCAATTAAATATACTTAGATTTCATCTAGGGATACCTGACTAAAGAGGGCTGAATTGCCACACCTTTGACATTTTTCTTTTTTTTACTGTTTCCTTATACTGCTTTATATTGGTGTTTTACGTAAAATGGCCAAACAAATCCATTGAATTTGTGGCTGCAATGACACAAAATGGGAAAAAGCTCAAAGCTTTGATCTACAAGGGAAGAAAAGAGTTTAAAAAACAAAGAAAAATGTCAAAATTTGGATTCTTGGACACAGGGATCTTGATACTGTTGAAAAAAAAAAAAAAAACTTTACATAAAAATGTAAACTGATTAAAGACGAGAATGTTTCAAGCCTGTGAAAATAATCTATGTCCTGCTACTAAAAGAGAGTCTGAGTAGGCAGTGATTAGCAAGCTATAGCCAAGATGCATGTCTGAGGAGTGCTGGGAGGAAACAACGGGCCATTACAGCACAACTAAGTGTCTGTTAATCAGCCTATTAGGGTTTAATTGAGGGTAGTTAATTAGGAGCCAGTGGGCAGTCTGTGCTTCGGGGTCAGGGGCTGCTATGACAAGCAACCTGAGCCGATCGTTGCTGAACCACTGGGCCAATGACTGATTGGCAGGAAGATTGTTCCTAATTACGCTTGTCTATTTCTGCCCGTTTTGGGCCTTTTTTTAGGGGCAGTAAATTAAGCCAGCAGCTCCAATGAACAACAAGCCGAAAGGGACGGTGCTGGAGCAGAGCAAACACATTTACAGTAAGCCCAGACTGGATGGCTCCACCAAAATCATCAAGCGTCGGCTCGCCTTTGAGCTGCCCAGCCATTTAAACTGAGTGGAAAACACAATAAAAAAAAAAAAAAAATCAGGAACGCACAGACAAGAGCGTCCTTCTAACCGAGGCCAGAGTCACACCATCTCCACGCTGAGACAACTTCACATCCTGGAACCCCCCCACCACCACCACCACCTCACATATGGTGCGGGGGAAAACAAAGATGTGCTTGTCTTCGATGCCTAAAAGCTGCTCTGCGTAGGGCAGCGGCTACGACCAGAAGCTGATTATGGACCCTTTAAAGTTAGATTTGATTTAATGTCCCACTCCAGCCTCAGCTGGACCACGGGGCACAGGAATGTGACTCGCTGCGAGGATTGGCCCACTTAGCCTGGGGTTTGGATTCATCCCCGTCTACGGGCCAGTCAGGGGCAACAGAGAAGGGGCCACATTCGGCTCTCCCATCAGGGGAATAAACACGCTGCATGCACAGGGGCCAAAATCCAATAAAGGGCCAGACAAAGGCCTGTTTCTTCCCTCAGAATGCCAAACAACATGTGATCCCCCTTAGGGTTAATAACTCCAATGTCTGTTCCCCAAAGCATTTGGCATCCCAAAAAAAAAAATAAAAAATGCCTGGGCAACTTTTGGCGCATGTCCTGCTGAGGATGCGCTGCCACTCTGACAATATTAGTGTCCATTTTATTAAGCCAATCCAGCCATTGTATTACACAGATGAGACTTGTTTCCAACATGTAAGACATGCTAAAAACAAAGAAAAAAGCAAGCTCAGACATGTCCTATACATAACCACATGTAACTAAATGTTAAATGTAACTGTTACATGTAACTACACTTTAACTACATATATATAATTTTTTGCTGCAGGCAGGAAGTTTTGAAAATTCCAATTTTGAATTTGACCATATTTATGCAACCAAGTTACGCAAGTTCGACTACACTTCTTCTCGTATAACTTTTTCAAAGACTGGAGCATTAAGAGAAACTGATTCTTGACTGTTGCTCCTACCACAATCTATTTAGACCATCCTGGGGATTCTCTTTTAAACGCTCTTCACTTCAGCTCACCCCACAGGTTTTCTGGAGGGTTTAGCTGCGCGAGTGGAGTTAGGCAAAGTCAACACGTTTAAGTCAGTGACGATAGGACAGAAAATACTTTCTTCTGACATGACGATCAAATACCCAGTTATCACAAAGAAAACATCTAATGGCTGTTATGGATGTGCACTGCAAACATATAATAAGTAATATTCTCTTAAAATAAGTGTATCTGTCCTTAATTTGAGCAGGTAAATAAGATGATCTGCCAATGGAATAGGATTTTTGCAATTAAAATAGGAACAACTCATCTCCATCATCTTATTTCAAGTGTAGGATGTCTAATTATCTTATTTTAGGGGTTAAAATACTCATCCCATTGGCAGATACTATTATTTACCTGCTCAAATCAAGGACAAAAACACACATTTTAAGAACATTCTACTTATTTGTAGATCCGTTTTTGCAGTGTGTCCAAGATGCCACCGCCTGCTGCAGTGAGTTTTGGGAAATGTATTCACTTTTTGTCCACCATTCAGTTTATTGTGTGGTGGAAGATTAATATGGGTCCTCATCCTGCCTAGTGAGCAGTGACTAAACTAAATTGACCTTTGTGTCACATCATATTTATACCAACTTTCTAGACTTTCTAAATTGACTTAAAAAAAGTAACAATTTTAAGGGTAACTATACTTGTCCCATCCATGATTATCATATACAGGGTGGAGTTTTTTTTTAACAATTTTTAGTAAGAGGTTATGTAACTGGAATAAAATATTAAATTATTTTAGAAGTTTTTACACATTTTTCTATAGGTGAAAATACATGTGGCTGACGCTACAATTTACTTCATCCAAACCTCGCTGAAGAGGTCACATAAATGAAGTTGATGTAGGCCTCTCGAGTCATCTTCTTCATAACAATTGATATTAATCAAAATGTAGCAGTATTTAAAACTTTGCTTCTGCTTTTCATCCACATCTGACTGAGGAGCCTGGTATCTTCCCACGACCTCTTCCTGCTGCGCCCGACACGTTTTGAGTTTCTGCAGCAGGTAAGATGCCAAAGGCCTTCTAAAAATGTGCTGTCACAGAGAGCGCCTGCGATTATTCGTCTACGTTGTCACACGGAAAAGCTGGTTTAGGAAGAGAAGTCTGTTTTGTTGAAGAGTCCTTCGAAAGCTACGTTTTCAAAAGCCTTCAGTTTGCAGGTTTACGTGGAGTCTCTAAACGCTCGTATAGCCGTGGCATCTCCGCGGGTTGGTTTATTTTAAAGGCAGTTGTTGCTGTTCAACCTCCACGACTTAAGAATGTTTGCTGAGGATTTACAGGGCGACATTTACAACAGCAACACAGGCGTCTCTGTTCTTATCCCGTTTTCACTCCTAGAAGGCCACACAGAATACATCCCCATCGCCCAGGGAGCTCAGGCACTGACCATCTGGGACCCTAGGTGTACGCAGCACGTACAAATAAAAAAGCCTTATTGATCTTTTTTTGGTTTTGCTGGAATCTGAGTTATATGGTAATGAAAAAATAATGTAATTAATAAATCATTTGGGTATGCGAATACATGCTTGGTAAACCAATCTGTGCGTAAGAGCAGAGCTAAAACCGAACTTTTTCAAGAAGCCACAAAGTAAACAGTGGCAGCTCCTGACTTACGAGGCGAGAGCGAAAGCAAACACAGCTCGAGCATTTATGAGGAAAAAAAAAAAAAAACTGTCTGTCTGAACAAGGCGGTATTCATGTGCTGATTCATACCAGCCTGTAGCTCAGTTAGGGGACGGCCATCTGCTATCACCCCCCCCCCACAGAGAGTCTGTTGTGAATCCTCATGTCCATGTTAGAGCCACGTAGACTTGCTGGAACTAACACTTCTGCTACATGAAGGGAAAACAGCTCAGTAGTTTTTGAGAACATGATAGATTTTTTTTTATCTGCTGCTCGGTTCTCTGATGAATGAGCATTACGCTCTCGTAGTGATTACCCTCTCACACAACGTACTCAACTTACATGACTCCAGTGACTCTTCATGAACACCAGACTACAGTTAGGTCATCTGAAACTCTGGATCACGGGTCTGAAACGTCAGTCCTACAGAACTGTTCAAACGCATGAAATCCTTGCCGTCCAATCATCTTCTAGAGATGATCAAGGAAAAAAAAATGTAGGTGCTCATTTGTACTCTGGGTAGCCAAGTCCCCCAGGGTGTTGGATACCTGGAACTTCTGTGTGTACATTAACCCCAACATTAAAAATGTGTGCCAATCTATCATTTGATTCCTATCTCAAAGTGTGGTTTGTTCTTGTTTTCAACTGAGAAGTATGAGCAAAGTCCTATTCTATGCATAGAGATGGTTATACATGCTTTAATTTCCTGTCCTATGGGATATTGTTATTTTACGTATACTTGCATTAGTAAAATCTCCCTTGACTGCAGTCAGATCTTCTCTGGTTGCCTGTGACCAGCAGGCCCCTGAGGTCAAACAATCAAGGGTTGCTATCTGTTCCTAGCCTGGGTGCCATTCCGAACTTAGTCCCGCCCGCAACGTTTTAGGTCGGGAAGTTCGGTCTGGCATTGCTCAATAGAAGCGCGAGTATGCTCGCCCAATATATGGCGGGCCAATCAAATTGTCAGGGCGGGCTTTGTACGATGATGAACAGATGATCAACAGTAACGTAATCAACCACGTCACCAAAGCGCGCTTGGGTTGAATTCGTTTACAACAACGATGGCTGCTGCTGGAGAGTTGAGGTGTGTAGATTCTGCTATTAGGTCTGTTCTAGAAGATATCGACAGGTTCGTGTGTTGAAGGACTCCTTAGATCCTTACATTCTTTTTGCAACACCGGCAAAAACGCTCATCTTCTTATGCTAGGCTAACAGTTGAGTTCCGTTGACAACAACTATGCGTCGCTTAACATACGTCACACACTCCGTTGCTTTTATTGGTTGTAGGTCTATCCAATTGAGTGCAGAGGAATTTTTTTTCCTGGTTCGTTCGAAACACGCCCCATAATCACAGCTCTATGGAGCAGTATCAGACTCAAAGTCTGACAAGAATTGAGTATGACCATGTCAGACTAATCTGTTTCTAAATCAAGGCTGAAAATTAAAGGCGGCGCAGCCTTTGCACGTTGAGGCCCATATGCATTTAAACTGTTTGCCAGAGCACGACATTGTGTGGCCTCAGATTTAATCAGGCACCAGCATTTTATCCTATTTCTATTACTTCGGAAACTTTTCTTCTTTATTGCTTTTATTTTTGTCAGATTTGTTTTTCACTTTTTGTCTGTCAAATTACTTTGGTACGAAGCACATTATGGATTGGTAATTGTAAAACTTACAATATAGGTAACCATTACTCACGTAAGTTTAGGTAAAAAGGCTCTGTTGATCGAAACGCGTAAATCCAAGAATTGAGCAAATCTCCAGCTGCTTCAAAGATCGGTTCAACATTTTTATTGTTTTAAATCAGAACTAACAGCAGAAACAGCCTTTTAGCCTTTCTTCAGCACTTTTTTTTTTGTTCTCCAGCTGCTAACTCAAGGCTTTTCAGCAACCTTGTTTGTAGTAGCAGAAGGCAGCAGTTTATCGCTAAATAGAAACTGTGAATTGTTAATGAACACAACAGAGCACTCACAGTCTACCAAGCCAGATGTGCCAGAGTGAATCTCGGACCTCTGTTCTTTAAGGGTGGGTACAAACATAACACCATATAAAAGCCAAAGCTTGTCAGTGTCAACTGGATATAGAAACAAAATTATGAGGTGACAAAGCTTCATTATTGTATTTTTAGGACATCAAATTTGCCCTCAGAGAGTGAAAAATAATGCTACTGTTGATTTATCACTTTTTACAATTAGGGTAAATGTTTCTGGCAACCATCTGGTCAACTATTTTGGCTACATTTGAAAATAATCAATATATGATGTATCTTTGGGTTTCTAGGAAGGCAGGAGTCAAATAGGAAATTAAATATAAATTTTCTTTAGATAGGATTTTTTTTTTTTTTGACCAATCTGTATAATCTGATTGAATTTGATTTTGGACTCATATGTCACTTGCAATTTAAACCATATTATTTTGGGAGATTTTATATTACACCCCATTTTACATGATAACGGTTCCTTCTAGGCAGGTCAGCTCTGATCTAATCAATAAAAAGTCCAGTTCCTAACAGAAGAACCAGGAACACATCGGGGAAAATGATTTCATCTTAAATCAGGACAAAGCCTCGGCAGGTACAAAATGATAAATGGTCAACACTAAATGTTCAGAGTAAGATCGCTCAAAATACAAAGGGATGCTACTTTGGGGGCAGGGATCGTCACTAAATTATGATTAAAAGTCTACATGAAACTTTAACTGCTCTTTATCAGCATTTAAGGGCTTTGTTCCAATTACCGAATTAGAATTGCATAAAAATATGTGACTACTACAACAGATTGAGTATCATTCATCATTATAATGGCAAGTCGTGATTCCATAATTTATGAAGTGAATTAAAAAGTCAGAAAAGCATTGAACGGGCAGCGATTGGCTGTATTACAAAGTGGGGTGTGTAGGGTAAGTGGGTGGTAAAGGGCGTTCATGTGTGAAACTCACACAGCTGTAAACGGTGGAATAACATGGCCTTCCTGACCAGGAAAAAAAAAAAAATCCCTGCTAAGCAGACAGGTTTGCTACATCTATTCATCACAGTTAAATTACTTAGAGGCCGGATAACTCTTGACAGGCCATCAGTCATGTTTGCATCATGATTTCAGAAATTCACTATTTGATCACAAGTTTCTCTTTTGCTTTATTGACATTTATACTGAGTCGGATTACAAACTGAACTGTTACACACGGGACTAATATAAATCTGTTTTCAGGCTGATTCAAAGCAAGAGAGGGGGGAAAAAAAAACTTTCTAGAAGGCAGGATGAAAAAGAAGATTTTTCAAGCCTTTTGTGTTTCTACTGCGCTGCGCCTCACATCCAGCCTTAAGCGTTGAAACTGACAGTCTAAAACTGCGTCCTGTTTGAGTTCAAAACAGGAACACAGAGCTACCTTTCGCTGCCTGGGATCCACTTCCTTTGATTCAGATCTGCAAACCACAGGCGTCACGGGCCCAATCACCTCAGGTTAAAGATGCAGCCTACACAACTGCAAACGGTGTCATGACATGGCATTTCTAACCGCAAAGAACTGCTTCAAGCTGTCAACAAAGCACACTGAGAATTACAAACTCGGGTTTCACCTGCAAACAGGAAAAACGCGATGCAGAATACAACAACTCTGAGCCCTTTGTGTATTTCCATTTAAGCTGAGAGACGATTTATCTTGTTAGGTTTTTGTCTAATAACCCCTAACCTCTTCATCGTACACTTGTCGGGGGAGCTTTGCTACCTCCTCGGGCTCTCCGCGTTCTCTCGACACTCTACTTCTCCTCCTCTGGAAAGGTTTGTGGCTTACCCAACAATAGATTTAACAAGACAAACATGAGCGCAGCATCATCTTACAGCAAAATCTACACTCGTTTCTTAACACAGCGAAGGGGGTGAATGGCTCCTTCAGCAGGAGGCCTTCTCAAATAACATCTGGAACATTAACATGAACCTTCCTGAACTCACAAGCACAAACGCTCATAGAAAGGTGACAAAGAACCTGCATGCAATAAACTTACAGTTGTACGCTGTCAAACTGATCTCTTATCCGCTAAGGTTACCTGTTCATCCCACAATGCACTTCAGTACATTTCCACATTACAGGGAAACCCAAATAATTCCCATTTTCATCGGGATGTTACGTAATAGACATACATAAGGAAGTGAAAGCAAAATAATATACGCTTTTCCAAACTTTCTGCAAAAAGGATTCAGACCACCGTGGTATGCATTTGTATTCGGTCCTCGCTCTAAATCAATATTTTGCAGAGGGACCAAAATGCTTTCATCCAAGTCATTCCACTGCATGCTAGAGAAGCAGTTTAGCCATTTGACTCAGGTGTGTAGGGCAAGGGCTATAGTATCTAAAAGTTGTGGCCCTCGAGAATTTGAGTTGCAGAGCACATTTCAATTTGATTGTTTTTTTTTTTTTTACAAAGAAGGACGTGGCAAAACTTCCTATTGTTTCCTTTCCCAAATGGCTGTTGTCTTTTCACTCTTCCATTAAGGTCATATCTTCCATTGAGGCAGATTATATCCTCCCCTGAGCAGATTATCTCTTTTCAGAAGGAAAGCACTCCCACAGCATGATGCCACCCACACCATGTTTCACCATAGGGTGGCTGTGTTCAGGAATATGTGCAGCGGTAAGTTTTTTCCCACTCCGTTCCATTTCATGATGATGGATTGAACAATGATCCATGAGATGGCCAAAGCATAGGATGGTGTTTTAGAGCCAACCCCTGCTCTAAAAACCTCTCCACAACTTTCTCCCAGGCCTGTCTGCTGTGTTCCCTGGTCTTCATGATGCTGTTTGTTTACTGAGGTTCATCCTTCACAGAACAGCAGGATTGGTATGGGGATGGAATTACATGCATGTTAATGAATAGGGTGACTTCTGAGGGCAGTTAGTAACACTGACTTTTACTTAGGGGTTTTGAAATAAAGGTGACTTTATTTATAAGTCACCTTTATTTATAAAGGTGACTGAACAAAAATGTGCACTACAAGTTTTAATTACATTTTTTTTAAGATTTTAAAAATCAAGTATCCTTTTTCTTCCTCTTCACAATTATACACCAATTTGTGTTGTTTTATCTCATAAAAGCCCAATTAATTGGATTAGGATTTGCGACTGTCATGCCACAAAATACAAAAGATGTCAATCAGTAAAATATTTTGTAATGTACTGTACATTAGAAAACATCTGTTACCACCAAAAAATAAAAGTTCAGCATGTACCTTTTTCACTCTCATCTTACTCCTCTGAGGGTCTCCTTAGAGAGGCTAAAGAGGACATGGATGGGCAACATTTACTGATAATCTGATTTCAAACTTTTGCACCCAATTTTATTTAGGAGTATCTGAGTAAGGGCACATTTTTCACATTTTTATTGGTTAAAGTAAAAAAAAATATCATCCTTTAACTGTTGCCCTACTTTGCATAGGACTGTCGCACCAAATCCCAATTTACTCATTTGACTAAGTGTTGAAAACTTCAAGAGGAATGATTACTTTTGCAAGGCACTGCATGTCTTTGCTGTGATTTCTGCAGCATTACTTGAAGCCGTGCAGCGAGCCCTGCACCAGAGAAACTGTGGCTTCTTCTTTGTATGTAGAACAACAGGATAGAGCGATCAACACAGTCCAGATGTTCTCTTTTCTCGTAAACACTTTCCACAAACAACTCTGTGAGCAATGTGCCGTTCGAAACGCTCTGGGGCAGTTTCACTGAGGTTTGACAATAAAGCCAGCGACAAACCATATTTGTCATCCCGTGGCACGCGGTCCTACACATTAACGATCCTTGCAGACCCCCTCATCTCAATGCAGGCATTGTGTAGGAGAGTGGCTTTTTCTGTAAAAGCAACCTTTGTGATGCCGAGTTGTTCAAATCATCCCCGAAGTGGACCTCGGGGTAAGCCGTCCCTTCCACACAAGATTCTGTTTAAAGGCGGAGGGGAAGATGCGACACAGCGGCTCTGTCAGAAGGAATTTGCCGACCGGGAAGCAAAACACAGAGCTCTCTCTCACTCAGCGAGACCACAGGCAGATAGCTCTCGCCTCAGGTTTATCTACGGCCGTCTGCAACGATGCTCCACTTAACGGCGCCTCCAGCTGACAAAAGATTTCTGCAGAATTCACTTTCTCAAACGGAAAAAGGCCCTGGAAATGAAAATCACCGTTTAATGCATCACCTCACCTGCCGCCAGCCGGAATTCGAGAGGTCGCCAGTATGCTCCTGACAGACATTTAGAGCAAATCACCCCTTTCCCATGAAGCTCCACAGCATTAGACACATACCTCAATTATTCTGTCGTGGATCTGAAGGCCTCCCTCTTTGTCCGCCGGACCCTTCTCAACAATCTTGGACACAAAGATTCCTTCATTTGAGGTGCCGTCGTTGTCGTCCTGTGGAATAGATCGCTGTTATTTCTCCTAGAACAATAGAACACAGTTCTCACTTTGACTGAGAAGGTCAATTGCATTCAAGAAATCATTCAAAACTTTGAAACCTTGCAAAAGAATTGAAAGTTAAACCATCCCATCAGTTTGTGGGATACATTAGATTTTTTTTAGGGCTGGTGACACTATTTTGCCAAGCAATTTTAGCTGTTTGATGATTTCTTGACATTAAGGGAGAAACCAGAACTTAAGGTGAAACTAAAATGGCCAGATTATTCTCATCAAAGTAAAGTCTGTCTCACAAAGCTCTATATTATTGCAGTGGCATATTCTTATCTGTGGCTGCAGATAAAATGAGTACTATGCTTGACATTTATGCCTAATTTTGAGATTTATTTTGAAATAAGAACAGAAGTGGTTATTGAGCTGAGCCATGTGTTGATGGAGCTGGTAAATGAAGACATCTTCATCTGACCATCAGGCTGGTCAATAACGCTTGAGTACGAAAGCTTTGCAGTCTGACCAGTTTTTTTACATTACTTACCTGGAATATTTTTGGGTACTCAGAGGTAAAAAGAAACTGACAGAGTTGTGTTCTTCGGGAGTCCACTGTCATCTCCACTGTCCTGAGCAGGATAAACTCCGGGTTTGCAGACCATTTCTAAAAAAACATCTGTCAAAGAATCGGTAGCTCCTAGGTCTTGCACACACCCAGGGTACAAGGCTCAAATCTCCACTTTGGTCAGAGTTTTTAGAAAGTATCGTTTTCAGTGATGTAAAAATGGAGTTTTGATATGGCTGAAAGGCTGAATCATATAAAAAATGAATTCGCTTTCCAGATACCTGGTTGCGTGTGGACAAGGCCTCAGGAGCTCAGTGAATCGCAGCGTGGTTCTGTGGTAGGATGCCACCTGTGCTACAAGTCCAGTCGAGAAATTTCTTCCTTCCTTAATATTCCACAGTCAGCTGTCAGCGGTATTATAATTAGGTGAGAGTGATTGGGAACAACAGCAACTCAGCCCCAAAATGGCAGGCCACGTAAACTGATAAACTGATGGAGCGGGGGCAGTGGATGATAAGGCACAGAGTGCAGAGGTGGCCAGCGTTCTGCAGAGTAAATCGTTACAGACCTCCAAACTTGTAGTCTGCGGCCTTCAGATTAGTTTGAGGACATTGTGCAGAGAGCTTCATGGAATGGGTTTCCAAAGGCTGAGTAGCTGCATCCAAGTCAAAGATCATTAAGTGCAATGGAAAGTGTCGGATGCCGTGGTGTAAAGCACGCCACCACTGGAGCGGTAGAGGCGCATTCTCTGGAGTAACGGATTGCGCTTTTCCATTTGACAATCTCATGGAAAAGTCTGGCTTTGGCAGTTGCCAGGATAACGGTACTTGTCTGACTGTATTGTGCGAAGTCTAAAGTTTGGTGGATGGGGGTGGGGGGTTTTGGTGTGGGATTGTATTTCAGGATCTGTGCATGGCCTCTTAGTTACAGTGAAAGGAACTCTGAACAGTTAAGCTTACCAAGAGACTTGGAACAGTTCCAAACGTTGTGGAAACTCTTTGGATCCCCTTCCTCTTCTAATATGACTGTGCACCAGTACACAATCAAGGTCCATGAAAACATGGGTGAGAGAGTTTTGGTGCGAATAATCTTGACTGATCTGAACACAATCCTGAGCTCGACCTGATAGAACATCTTTGGGGTAAGCTAGAGCAGAGACCAAGAGCTAGGCCTTCTCACCCAACATCAGTGTATGACCTCACAAATACGCTACTGGGAAAATGATTAAAAAATTTCCATAAACATGCTCCAGAACCATGTGGACGGCCTTCTCAAAAGAGTTGAAGCTGTTATAGCTGCTATACTGGACCAACATCATGTTTAACTCTATTGCTTAAGAATGGGACATCAATTAAATTCTTATGCAAGTCAAGCCAGATGAGCAAATACCTTTGGCAATATACAGTGTATATACAAATACACACACAAACATATCTATCTATATCATAATGAGTTATACAGAATATACAATGTTTGCTTGCTGCAAACCAAGCGTACATTAGTTGGCTAATTAGAAAGGCAATCTGCTCAGGAAGCTAGACTGCAGTCAGCAGCTTAACACACATCTAGCTTAAAGCTTGCTGTGGTTATTTCATTTTATTTATTTATCTAACCTTTATTTATACAGATATTCTCATTGAGATCTAATATTTCATTTTCAAGAGAGGCCTGTTTGATAAAACAAAACAGGCCAAAAAAATATATGGGGTAAATTAGCATAACAAGCCAGCAACTCCAACTGGGAAGGTTCTTGCCTTGTCAAAATTGAATGAATTTACCATTTAAATTTGATATATGACCTCATCACATTGCTTGATATGAAAATCATTGAATGTAATCAAATGCTTACATAGGTTTTGAACCACACGAAGTACCGTATTTTTTTGACTATAAGTCATGCTTTCTTTTAATAGTTTGGCCGATCCTGTGCCTTATATTCAGGTGCGACTTATATATCAATTTTAAATGGTAATTCATTCAATTTTGACAAGTCAGTTTATTTCTTACTTTTTAGTTTTCCTTCCAGTGTATCGACCCTTTAACCCCGCTTTTCAACATACACATTTATTTTAGCATTAGCTACTTTGTTGCCCTAAAGGACTGACCCCAGACCACTACAGCGCTGACAAAGTTGGCATGTGTAGGGGTCATAAGGAAGGACGGTTGCATACAGCACAGCTGCCCTGATCCCCCCCCCCCTCCACACACGCCCCAAAGTCAGATCTAAATCTGATCTTCCAGCCTCTCATAGCAGTCTCTCTGGAAACACATGAAACGTGTCCCACACACCTGCTGAGCTGTGCAGCATGACCACACTTTAATGAGTTAACTAAAGAAACCTCAGGGCAGGCAGTAATTAATAGTAATTGGTCTTCAGGAAATGCACAGTTTTATTCTACAAGGGTTCGTTGTGCATTTTTAAACAGTCTCCTCACCACCAGTTATCCAAGAAACTATGAACAAACTACAGAGGTATGCAAAAAGTTTTCCTACCCCCTTGACTTCCTCACATTTGATCACATTAAACCCACAAACCTCAGTGTCTACTGGTTAATGTGGTAGACCAGGCAAAGTAGTGCATACCTGTGAAGCGGAAGGGAAATTAAACATGCTTGTCATTTTTTTCGTTTTTTTGTTTCATAGTCAACTAATTAGTAATTAGAGTCCACCTCTAGGTGAATTAGTCTTAATATAAATGCAGCTATTGTATGAAGACTTCAGGGCTTGTTCAGAAAACATCACAGAAAAAAAACAATATCATAAAAACTAACGCACATTCCAGACAGGTGAAAGAGAAAGTTCTCTATTAGTTAGGTTGCATGGTTAGTTTATAAAAATAATTTCTTGGCCATCTTGAACATATTTTTCTTTATACAATAAACTGAGAATCATATAACACTTTCATTAAAAAAATATGACCTACTTTGTGTTGGTCTACCATTAAAAAAAATATCTTAATAAAATACATTGAAGTTGTAACGTCAAAATATGACTTTCAAGAGAAGTGAAAACTCTTAGTTTGAAGACCAAATAGCCAGGATACTGATTAAAACTGCCAAGCAAAAGCAAGGCAATGGACACATAAAATATACACAACTTGAATGGTGATCTCCCTACCGGAACCTTTTAAAAACAATAACATTGAGAGTAGCTGAGAAAATAAAAGTGAAATACTATACAACACGGCAACAGGAAATCAGCTGTACAATAAACGCTCTATGTGTGGAAGTTAAAGCTGAGAAATGTTCAAGCCTTTACTCAGCAGAGCGTGTGGCATGCCTTTTACCTCATAGCCTGGAGGTAGGAAACACAGTGGCTGTGAAAATTTCAGGCAGGGATAACAAGACCCTTTTTCCCCTGTGTTTACCTCACCACCGAAATCCCCTCAATTAAAGACAAAACAACTGCGGTCATAACCGTAACCCCAGATTTAACTCACATAAATGTAATTAGACTTATTTTCTTTTTTTTTTTTTTTTACATCCGCTAAACCAGACCGACAGATAAACACAATAAAGCTTGGCGGTGCGGTCCCACTGTTCACCAGCTACAACACACTGTGCTCGGGCCAAACATCTGAACCGTGTCAGTCAGTGCTGTCAGAGAACGCTTGGGATTCTTCCAGTCGACTGTTCATTCCTGGGTTGCTACATGACACTGGCGTGGCCACGAAGGAGGAGGAAGCATCTAAGACGCTCAGCTTTCAACCTACCGCGCATGGCCTTCCTCCCACGATGTTAAAGCCCAGAGATCCGCCATCGCGAAGAAGGACCGCTGTCACACTTTTAGTGTTGTCTTCCTACAGAAAGACAGAGGAGAGACGTATGAGCAAATCAATGTCTGGAACAGGACATTAACAGACTATTTACTCCATGTAAGAAACAGTCTGGTCAGTTGGTTTCTTCCAAAGAAATTATATGACAACCTGATTAACTCAATGGCATTGAAATATTTAGTTTTTTTTCAGTGTGTGTTATCCCTGTTGGGGTCGCGAGGGGTACTCGTGCTCATCTCCAGCAGTCACTGGGCGAGAAGCAGGGTACACCCTGCAGAGAGACCCCAGGTTAAACCCAGGACCCTTTTTGCAGCAAGGCAACAGTGCACCAACAGCACCACTGTGGCAAAGTGAGGCTGACAATGATGTGCAGATATAACTGGACAAATACGCAAGATTTGCCCAATACTGGTGTTCTTGACTGCAGTTTTTTAGGGGAGTGGATTTGCACAGTTTGTAGTGTCAAACCTAGGATTCAGTTACATTTGGTTATAAGGACAGCATCAGTATGAGACGGTCAAAGAATAGGGGTTTCATACAATTACAGGTGTAAAATATAACAAATCGCAATCATTACAGCAGCTACAATGTGTGCAAAAATCCCAATCACGAAGCACTGAATGATTGGATTATATTCAGAGTAAAATGCATGCAAATTTCTGCATTCCAATAGTTGCTCTGTTGGATGGTGACACTATATTTTTTTATTGGTCAAGATGATAGAACTCTTCTATCTTATTCTGATGAGGAATAAGATATGAAAAAAAATATTAGGGAGAGGGGGATTGATCTAAACCAAAATTTTTATGACAATATTCAACAAAAGTGTCAGAATTTAATTTTAACCAGCTAGCCTGCAGCACGTTACACTTATAAACATGTATTACTGCTGTCTTTATTATTAGGAACATGTTAACAGCTCTAACCAGTGCTTTGCCTTACAATCAAAACCTTCAATGCATTTTCTTGGGGATTTCCTTTGTAATCTATTGGTTAAAGAGCGTGAAATACTTACAAATTGAAGCTGACAATCACCTTCCAACAGGAAAATGGCATTAAACATACACCCATAACTACAATGGAAAGGTTGAAGACCAACATGTTTCAGAGTTGCCCAATCAAAGTCATGTCCTAAATCCAATTTGGGATCAGTGGCAGAATCTGAAAATTACCATTCAGAGACATTCTCCATCCAGTCTGATATATTTAGTAAAGAACAACTTCCGTCTCTGCAAAGATGGTAGAGACATAACCCAATAAGATTTGCAGCTGTAAAAGCAGTGAAAGCTGAGACTAAATAAGCATGTATGATTCCTCCTTCCACTTCATATTTACACACTACTTTGCTCTGGTCTATCACATAAAACCCACCCAGAAATACATGACATTTCAAATTGTAATGTGACAAAATGTGAAGACGTTAAAGGTTTATAATCACTTTTCCCAGGTTCTGTAAATGGATAAGAGAGGGGGGGGGGGGCATATTGAGTTTGAACATTTACAAACACCTATTTTCACACTAAAATGAATGAGCAAATATAAGATAGGTGAAACTAATCCAGGTTTAATGTCACTCTGTGTAGCAGTAAGCCATGACAGAGATCCAGAGTGCACAGCCACAGGCTTCCCTCAACTATCTCTTCCAAATTAAATACAGTTCTGCTTAAATGTCAGGAATAAAAAAAGCTAAAATGTCTGCTGTAAAAAGCATCTGTGGAAATATGACACCTTTTTTATTATATAGAAGAGTCTGTGTGGGGCGTTATGTTGATGGGACTGCCAGGCTGTCACAAACAGAAGACGCATAGATACAAATCAGACTCTCTGTTTCACTGTAAACACTTTAATGGTACAGGAAGTGCAACATATCTCCAATCTCATGCTTTTTTTGTTCTAATTTTATTGTCATCCGGTGCTCACAAGGCCTTAAAATGAGGGATCAAAATATTTTGATGATTAATTTAACAAAAATCAAGTCTAATTGCCAAAACAGTGCAAAAATCGTGTGTACATAATAAGCCCTAATAACTTGAAGACACCATGTTGTATTTAACCTTCTAAATCTCTGACACTGTTGTGAGGCAATTGTGGGAGTTCATGATGTTTTACACAGGCCCGAGTTCTATATTTTCATTTTATTGCAGTCTTGTCTAGGGACGGGTCATTACAACAGCCTGATCCAATCCATTTTTAGCCTGTCGGAGTATAGCATTAGGGCCTGTAATCGTCGTACTGTTTCGTGACCTAATCTTTCTAAAACTCTAGCTGCCAGACAGATGCTCTCACATTTGGCCGGGTGTCCACATCATGTGGCTGCGAAACAAGTCCAAATCATCACCCTTCCATTACCATGCCTGACAGCAGGAATGACATGTTGATGCTGCAAATGTCATGTTTGGTTACCTCCAAATGTGGGGCTGTGCCTGGCGGTTATACATCTCAACTCTCGTCTTATTTGTCCAAAACACACTGTACCAGGAATCTCTGTGTTCGTTCTGATCCAATTTTGCACATAATCAACGTTTTCATGCTTTCCCTGACTTTAAAATCAGCCAAGCTTGTTCAGCCTGTTCCTCCTTCTAGTTTCGCAAACTTCAAAGTTTAACATGCTGTCTTGGGTCTATTAGCGACATTGATTTGATAATTTTCCCCCGATCATTAGACAATCTGAGCTAGGGCTAGGCAATATATCAATCTTTTAAAAATATCGAGATTTAAAAAAAAAAGAGATATAAGATGAGACTATATTGTTTATATCAAGATGGTCTATGATACATTAGAATTACACATTGGGTAATTTTTCATCTTCAGCTGTTTGTTAAAAAATGTGCCTGTGAAACATTTGGGATAAAGCTTAGATTCAGAGATGGCCTTTTTATAATTACTTTATTAAACCTAAAAACATACAGGGATAATCAGAATCAGAAATACTTTAATAACCCCAGAGGGAAATTACAGAAATAAATATTGTGTATTCAGCCTAAAAATATTGAGACATTATTTTTGGTCCATATTGCCCAGTCCTAATCTGAACCCAACGTAAACAAGCAGGGCCAAACCATCCGAGTGTGCAAAGAATGGCCACAGCCTAAATTTCAAATTTTATAGTTAAAAAACTGTGAAATACATTCAAATTGTTTCTGTTTACTTTCTTAATAACTATGAAAATGTGTGAGATGGATATCCAGCTGCTGCATTCCAGATCAGTTCTGAACAGGGCACATGTATTGGGATCAATGGTAGGGAATTCAGTGCTCTGTTGTGACCAGACCGGGGACTTCCTTTCGCCATGATGTTACCATTACATTTTATTAAAACTTTGTATTTAAGGAGCTATTTACCTCCAGGGAATGGAATTTCAATTCCTAATGAGTACCCCTTAAGGGTTAGATTCATATTAGTCAAATTAATCAGAAAACAGTCAAGCCATCAAGTATCCAGCATACTGAGGTGAGTGAAATATGAGCAGCAAATCTGTGGCAGCTTGGTTTATCTAGTGAACAAAACTCTACATGCTACAGTGTCAGATGTTTAGAGGGTTATTTGCCTGCAGCATGATGAAACAGTGCAAACATGCAACACTGTGACAGGGGTAATATGTAGATTTCGCAATTTTGTTAATATTCCAATGAATATACTGTTGTGATTTAGACACGGTTTCCCTCAGTCCCCCCACCCCCTTTCATCATGATGCCCCCATTATTCTAAAACTTTAGCATCTCGGTCACAAAATGTTACATCAGGCGTGGACCTAAATGAGAAGGAGAAGCCTATCCAAGTGGCCAGATATATTTTTGTATTTGCACATGATGATTGGGATTCAGTATACTTTGCAGCTACAATCAAAACATTTTTCAAACATTTAAATATTCTACTTTTTTATATTTAACAGGTCACGTTCTTAAGAACTGCGCCAAAACACATTTTCTGGTCTTAAGTTCGTTAAAAACAAGGGATTTATTCCCACAACTTGTTGTTCACAATGAACTAAAACATTAGTGGACCTCCTTTTCTGCAAATATGACATGAAAACCTCTGAGAAACTCATACAGCCTCTCATACTCTAATCTGCAGGACTTTGAGGGGAGTTAGAAGGTAACATATTTCCAGCTGCCACCAAGCATGCTGTGACACAGACACACTAAATATAAAGCAGATATTATTGCCATGTACATTGGCCTAACAGCCATGACGGCTAGAAAGGCCATCATGTGCATGTCAGGCCATGGTGGAATGTGCGCTCCGGCACAATTTCACATCACCATTAGTGACACATGCTTCCAAATTACAGACATTACTGTCAACAGGATAACAGCTGGCCATCACATTGACTTCAGTTTGACACATAAAAAAAAAACAAGAAGGTAACAGGCTGGTCTTATTTACTGGAATTACTAAACATATCAAGTAGATAAACAATTCTTGTTTAAAGAAAATATGTTAATCATATGAACATCATCTGCAGGTGCTGGTCCCTTAATTACAATATCATAAAAAAGAAAGCAGATTTTTCAGTAATTCCATTCAAAAAGTGAAACTTGTATATTCAATTCATTCATTACACACAGATTGATACATTTCAAGTGTATATATCTTTGAATTTTGATGATTATAACTGACAACTAATGAAAACCTGTCCTGTTGGAAAATGAAATCTGCATCTCCATAAAGTTGATCAGCAACAAGGGACCATGAAGTGCTCTAAAACTTCCTGGTGGATGGCTGCGTTGACCTTGGACCTCAGTAAACACAGTGGACCAACACCAGCAGATGACATGGCTCCCCAAACCATCATTGTTTTCCAGGATAGAGAGGGACTGTATGAATCAAGCAAAATACCCCCTTTGGGCATGATTTTGATGAAGGAATAGCATCATACCAGTTAAAATCTAAAAAGATATATATATATATATTTTTGTAAGATATAGGCCTTTTAAAATCAAGTGTTGATTTCAAGTTTTTCTACCTCTGTTCCTGATCTGACCCTTTGTTTTCTCTCGTTTCTGTGTATCTGGCAGCAATCTGTAAATGGCAGTTGTATTGTCAACACAATCACAACAATCTGGGCTACACACAACCACAGAAAATCCTGTTGGACCTTGGAAGTCAAGTACAGATGCTGAACAGGATTTACGGCAGAGCGGACAGAAAGCCATGAATTTGGCCAAAAAAGTTCCAGGTTTGTTGCAATGGACACAGCAAATGCGTAGAAAACACTTCCCATTACCCAGTACAAGTATAGGTATGGGACAATTATTTACCTCTACCAAGATTTTTTATTGTTATAAAAAGGCTTCACTTTCAAAACCAATTACAGTTTTCCATTATACCACATCTACGGTTTACGGTCACATTTTGATGAAATGCTAGAAAAAGTAAGCAGACGTTGGAGTGTAGTTGGTCCTTCCTTAGTTTACAAAAAAGCTGGCCAACTCCTTGGGAAATTGTGCCATTGAAACTTTAAAGGATGCCACGTATTTTCACTTAGTTAATATGTAGTAAAGTAACATTGTCATGCTATAATACTACAGGAACTTGTCTGTTGAACTGACTGCAGGCTAGCTGACCGAGCCAATGACTCGGCTAATTATTAGCTTTTATGAAGACCAGAACAGCAAGAAGTGAAAATACTTTAAGCATCGACCGTGTTTATTTACAAAGCTCCACTAAACTCATTAGGTGTTTATTCCATATAGTGTTTTAGTCTTCTACCACCATCTACATCTGTAATAAATAAATAAATAAATAAATAAATAATCAAAAATCCTAATGTTCTAGCTAACACCAACTATAATTTTAAGTTACTTCTTGTGACTGAAGTAGAATTCCATTTTTTTACCAAATGGTATTGTATCAGCAATAATCAATATACTATTTTAACATATTTTGTTAATTTTTTGGGGTTTTAAAAAAAAAAAACTGGATCATGCTATATATTTTGTTTGAATTTTTTTGTGACAATACGGTGATCCGATAAATTGCGGCAGTTTCACTGAATGTCACCATACTGTCAGAATGTCATATTGGCTCCTGCCTATCCCGTACACCCCTCCCTGGGAAGCATTGTGGTGGCAGACTCATGCTGTTGGGTTGCTGTTCTTCACCAGAGACCGGGTCAATTAGAGTCAATAGGAAGCTGGAACTTAGCTAAACATGGAAAATTAAACCTGGGAGAAGAAGCTGTCAAAGTGGTGGCCTAGTGGTTAGAACTGGGTTCTTGGATCCAGGAAAGGCTGCAAATACACGGTTCAAATCCCATAGACTGGGTCCCTAAGCAAGAGCCTTAGTCCCAGAATGCTAGCCGCAGTGGCAGCCCACTCCTCCCTAAGTGATGGGTTAAATGCCCAGGACAAATTTCACGGGAATGTATGTTGCAACAACAACAAAAAATTATGATAATTTTTATGATTATGAAAAGATAATTCCCCAAGGAATCAGAAATGGGTGTCAAGCCAAGCAAACATTTAGAGTTAACCCCAAAATAATTTCTACCCACGACACATTTACATTTAAAGTAAGAATTTAATTTGACCAACATGTTTCCTCTGACTGGAAGTAATAATTTTTAGGATTGGTCCAACAGGAGTCCTTACCTGAATCTAAGATAATCTATGTGAAGATTAGGGTGATGGCACCAATGGCCTTCCAACCTCAAAATTAGTGGACACATTAAACAAAACAGGTTAGCAGTTATAAGAAGGGTTGATAGCCATTATGCTAGTTAAGACTTATCCAGAGTATAAGTCATTTTTGGCCTGTCATTCTTTTTTTTCTTCCAAACATCGCGCTCCTTGGACATTGTCTTCCCATTTGGGGGTACATGTCTCATTTCCTACCAGAAACAAGCTTCTTGGTTGTACATGAATCATTTTTGGCTTCACTATAGGTTCAACGGAAAAAGAAGGAAACAGTCTGTGACAAGAAGCTTTCGCCTGCCACTTCTTGGTGAGCTTTCACCTCAACACGTGTCACACTTTCCGAGTCTGTCCACCATCAAGCTTCCTTTGGCCCGTATACCTCTCAGCGTAGTAGTTCTAATTATACAGGGGGCACTGTCATACCGAACAAAAAGGAACATATTGATTTAGAAAGCGCTGACGCACAGGCAAGAGCAAGACAAACTCCACAACCTTGTAATCTAGGGCATTTAAGCTCGCTAAACATAGATTCTGGCACAGTTTAAGCAATTGTGACTGTGAGACATTTAAAAGAAGCAGCAGTCTGATAGATTTATTTCTTTACTCTAATGAAACAAGTATTTTTTATTAAAGCGTTGAAAGCCTTCATTATTTTTATCTCTGTCATAATTAAGGGACAATCAAGCATATAAATTCCTAACAGGCCGCAAAATTTAATTAAATCATCCCATAGAGACATGTAGTGAAATTAGTCTACAATTAGCCTAATTAGATTGAAGCCCATGATTACTCTCATCATATTAAGTGGACGCTAAGTAAGTCTGAAGCTTTGTGATTTTTTTAAAAGATGCGTGTAGATTCACAACAGTCCACGAAGGGCTGGGTTCAGACGGAAAGCAGAGCGGAAAATGTGACAGCACTCCTCCTAGCGCTGAAGAGAGCCAGAAAAAGAAAAGATCAGAGGCCTTTTTTTGTTTGTTTTTGCTTTGTTTTATTGCTCGAGCTGGCTCACTGAAGGAGTGCAGTACGGAGCACTGTCATAGGAAACTGCAGTAAGTTATTCCACATACCCGGGTCAGCTCGACTTCACTCGCTTTCCCTGACTGGTTTATTAAAAGAAGACATTTAAATCCTCCATCTGGGGCAAGGAAGCCTAAGCCGAGCAGTGATGGGAGTCTCATGAACATCGCCCAAACGCTGCATGCAGTGACGGGTGTGTAGCCACTCTCTGACGGCGGGGGAAAGAACTGATGTCATAACGAATCTCCACTTGTGTTGCTCTTTTCTATTCTGCCGTTCATTCGGTGAGGTTCACAAACCGAACCATCCCATTTACCGCCCGACTGCTTTCAATGAAAGCCTTTCTAAGTGTCGAGAAAGTCTAACATCATCATCTGCTGAGCGTTCGTTCTTCTGATTCTAGCCTGCAGCCCTTGGCTTAAAGCGGGAGCTGCAATGAAACCGACAATATGGGGAGCCAAGTGTGTGCGGTTATTGGAACTAAATGAGATTTAAGCTGGAGAGTAGGATGAAAATAGATCATATTGGTTAAATAGATCAATCGCCCGATTTGGACTTGTAGGGTGGAGTTTCTGCGTCCCGTACCGGAAAACATCTGGATGCACGATGCATTCCTGAGCCGACCCAAGCCCAATATCTAATGCTGCTGCCGCCTTTTTCAAACACATAAATATGGAAGGAATTCGTGTATCTACACTTCTGACAGTTTGTGTCATATTAACTGAAACAAACCATTTTAATAATGATAATAACATTGTTACCACTGCAAAAAGGGAACTAAAAGTAAGTAAAATCTTCTTGAAATTAGTGTATTTGTCCTTAATGTGAGCAGGTAAATAAGATTATCTGCCAATGGAATTAGTATTTTGACCCCTAAAATAAGATAATTAGATATACTGCATTGAAATAAAAAATCTTATTCCATTGACATATCATTTAAACTTGCCTGCTCAAATTAAGAAAAATTAACTTATTTTAGTTCCTTTTTTGCAGAGTGTGAACATGTTTCTTAGTGTTTGACTACCTAAAATGGATAGAAATAGGCTGTTAACAGTCTGTGGCACTAATACTGATTAATTATCAATCAACGATTAATTAGCCAAAACCCAGCTTTCTGACCCGACTGCACGTGTGACATGTGCTCTTCCTGAAGCCCTGAAAAACTAATCTCTCACGTCTAACAGCACATCACAAGAGGACAGTGATCTGAAGAACTCACGTGTCACAACAAATCAACATCTCTTTCTCTACACCTGTACGCTGATTTGAGAAACACACCCGGCAACGGATGATTTAACGGCCACAGGTCCGCGGCGCTGTGAGTGACGGCTAACAAGAAGGCCTTTAAAGAGGGAATGGCGAGCTTTCCCCACCACCATGAGTCAAAATATTCCCAACGACGGATGATTAATGAGACACAGATGTAACCATAGGTGATAAGAATTCATCTCTGAGATCGCGAGGGGGAGATAAGACTGACAAACCGGCCCCAGAGCCAATCCAACATGTGTTCCTGGCTTTCACAATGCCATTTGTGCAGCGAGGTTCACACACTAAACTACCGAGTTCACGTCTCCATTTGATCCAGTGAAAACCTTTCAGAGAGGAAAAAACGCTTTTAGACTAACTGCGCCGTTGTCAAAAGGTTTTTTTTCTTCCCCCCCTCTCATTCCAGCCTCGACTTTCTCCTTCCTCCTTTGATGGTGACCTCTAAAACGACTCCGGGGGCTTTTACGGATATTCGAGACGTCGCCTCAAGAGCTGATTTCCTGTTTTTGTAACAATGTAAAAAAACAAGACCGACGGACATCATCATCATCTGATGTGCTGCTGTAATGTAAATTGTAACTAGGTATTAATAAAGGCCCAGCGAGCTTGGCTATATCACTGTGAGCAAATTTACCCGCATCGGTGCTTCAGATACACAATTCACCAGTCTGCTGGAAGACATCTGGCTTGGACAGAGTCCACACAACGAGCACATGAAGTCAACAAGCAAAGCAAATGAGGAATGGAATGGATATAGGAGAAATCCAACATAAAAATGTCTACGGGGATGTAAAAAAAAAAAAAAAAATCAAAGGGACAATTTGAAAGCATTGATGTAACTGGGTCAGTTGCCTGTGTGAATTCCTTCCCGTCTCAGCTAGAGGCCGCTCATATTCTGACCGCACCTCTCAGCTGTTCGGAGCAGCAACGGCAGCCATCAAACAGCCACCGACCCGGGTCAACGATCAGCAATGTTTGCATCTTTCATCATCAAAATCGTGAACCTTTTCAAACAAACCAAAGGCAAAGGCTTGGCATTTGCGTTTGGATTTAAAGAGATGACTCCAGATTTCTAGCCAGGTTTTGCCGACAGGCTATAAGGCAGTTACTCGTCCTGAGTAACATCCCACTGAATGAATAGAAGAAACGAGGCGTTGCCTTTAATCTAAGGAGCATGACAATGTGCTTGAAAGGCGACTGAGGTCTAAATGTTGCAGGAAGGTGGTTTGGGCTGACCAGGCCTGACTTCTAACGTCTTTGTTGGGGCTAAATTTGGACGGGACCTACGGGCTAAACAGAAATAAGGGCTGCATTGCATGGGCTAAATAAGACGCGGTCTGGCCAAGCTGAAGTAGTCAGTCAGAATAATGTACTCATGAAAGTTCAACATTTAGAATAACATTTTATCTGCAGAAGATAAATTATTTGTACTTAGTATAAATATAGGTTATATTATGACATTTAGGTACAGACCTAGAGGGGCCAAAACCAAAGCAGATTTCCACAAGCTTTTAAACCACTCCAATTTTCAAAACGTTAGGCTATCTTATTAATTTTTACACCTCCTTCATTTTATACGAGAAGAATGACTGACTAGAACCTCTTTAAATGTCCCATTCTCTGTGCATGTTTCACAAGGAACATCCTTGGTGGTGAACCACCTCCTCCATCCGTTTCCAGTCGAAATAACCGTAAGCTTTAGCTTAATTAACCGTCGCCAGTCTAAACAAGACGATGGTTTAAAGGTTCATGAAATAACATCTGATAGATTTCTACGCAGATTAGGGCCGGACGATAATTCAATAACAATATATATGATCGACAGACGTGTGGTGTGATGGGGAAAAAATGGGTCGATAAAAACTTTAACAGTTTTCTTTCCTTTTGCATTCTAGCGTATGGTTACATCCTCCCAGCCAATCACAAACGCAGACTCAGGAACGCTCCATCACCAAGCCCCGCCCCCTTCAAAGAGTTCAGAGAGCATGTGTGCTTCTTTTTTTAAAAAACTTGTTTGAATAAAGGGTCAAAGCATTGAAGATCAGGGTGTAGAAAGTGAAGATAGTCTAAGGAGACACTTTAAATACAACAACTGGAAACAGTTAAGACAGGCCTCTCATCCGAGAACACAACCTTACTGCTTTACCAGCTTACATACAGAATCCAGTGCGTGGTGCAAAACTAGCACTTCACATCATGAATACACCTTCACCCTGGTGAAACACGGCAGTGGGAGCATCATGCTGTAGGAATGCTGTATGGTTTTGGACTAGTTAAAGGACTTTTGGCAAGATAACAAAATCTAAGTAGTTAACACGTTCTCCATCCAAGTTTCACTGAGCTTGAGAGACGTTCATAAGAAGAACGAGAAAACGGTTCGCTCAATAATTGTCAAAGCTGAAAGGGACAACCACAAAAAGACACACGGATGAAGGAGGCTCAATACAAATGTATGCCACACTTTTCAGATTTCCATAGCTCCATCCCAAACAGAATTCCAATGAAACAGGTTAAAGCTTGTGGTTGTAATGTCAGACTGTGGAAAAATTCATAGGTGGAACCCAGCTCTTGGTGTTTATGACACTGCAGTAAATATACCCCCCCACCCCCAACCACCCACCCACCACAAACAGGCACACTTGACAGGGGAACAGCTGACATCCATGTCTCAGAGCAGACAGCCAAGGAACAAACTTCCTTAAAGCCCTGAAAGCCGGAACTTTCAGAACCACCTTCAACCTTGACTTCCACTCTCAGCAGAGATGGAGAGCAACAGAAAAGCAGCAACTCACTAACAGAGAGGTCCAATAAGAAGGACACACCAGGTCCAAGGATGCGCACTTCCTCTGAAATAGCTTTTACAGTAAAGGAGGACAGTGAAACCAGAGCAGGGATGCAGGTCAACAGGGGACAGAGTCACACGATTTTGGGTCTAAACGTGCCTGCTCAATATCAGAGCTGACTGAAACTACTTCCACGGTAGTTGGTGGGTTTCATAAAACAAAATAAAGTTGCCTTCAGCGGGGAGCAGTGACGCAACTGTCCAGGCGTAAACTTTTTTTTACCTTGCAGGAGAAAGCCACGGTCCTGGTGAGCGCGTCGATCCTCTCGCTGTACTCGGTGAATTTCTTCTGGTACTTCAGCGCCGTCATCTGCAGCTCGCTGTGCACGGCGGAGAGCTGCGCCAGGAGCGCCTTCTCCCGCTGGTTGGACTTGATGGCCTGCTTCTTGAGCTCCCTGTCCAGGATGAGCAGCTTGCACTGCAGCGCGCCGTTGTGCGCCTTCAGCGCCCTCACGCAGCAGTGGCTCTTCAGCTTCTGCTCCCTGTGCGTGAGCGTCAGCCCGCAGCCGTCCACGCAGATCCCCGCCGCCCTGTGCTCGCACGCGTCCCGCATGTGCGCGTCCAGGTCCCGCACGCACAGCACCTCCTCGCAGCCTTTATTCCGGCACTTGGTCGGGGAGAAGTCGCACGCCTCGGCGTGCTGGGCCAGATGCTGCAGCGTCACCACGGCATCGCAGCCTCTGGCGTGGTTGTCGCATTTGATCTCCAGCTTCAGGATGAGGTTCTTCAGCGGCAGGACGTGGTTCAGCTCCTTGGCGGAGATGCGCTGGCACTTGACGGGGCAGCTGCTCTGCTGGACGACCCAGGGCAGCACGCAGCCGGAGCAGAAGACGTGGCCGCACGGAGTGGTGAGCGGGTCCTCCAGGACTTTGTTGCACAAGTTGCATTTGAAGTCCGGGTCCACGGTCCCCTTGAAGCGGTCCAGCTCGAATCCCATGGTGCTTTCGGAAAAAAAACCCGAAGTCAAACTTGTGGATCCCCACCCCCGCTGGTCTGTGTCGGAGCAGTGGGGCGTTCAGTTGGTCATTGGCGGAGCGCTCCCACAGACCGACTACCAGCACTGTTCACTCACAGCCTAAACTCTGCTAATTGAGTGAGACTTTTGGTGCCTTTAGGTGCGCCTCGGAAATTAAAAGTTAGAAGAGTTTTGGAGCGTGAGAAAAAAGTACCGTCCTCACTTTATTGGGTAGAAACACACTTGTTGCCTCTCCGAAGACTCAGAAAAGTTGAATGCAAATTGAGTCATTTGTTTTTGAAGCAATTTTAAAGTAGTACGACTTCAGCTATGAACTGCCAAAGTTCTGATAAACCGCAAAGGTAACACTCAACAGGGCGTGAGTGAGTAAAAACTTTTTTTTTTTTTTTTTTTTACCGTAATCATCCAAATAAAAACGCACAGACTACTTATTGTCGCGGATAAAACACTTGTCCTGAAATAAAATCATAGTTTATGAAGGCGTTATCATTTGTTAACCCTTAATGTCTGATGACAAATAAATCTTACATATAAAGAAATCCTATTACACTTTTTATTGCATTATTTAATAAAAAAAACTACGAACATTGTACAATTGCTTGGGTTTAATTTTTTTTGTATCAGAAAACATTCAGGTTTTGAACCATAGTAATTATGAATTTTTATGTACTTAAAAAACATACTATAAACACTTCACAAACTTACTTTTTCCATTTTACTGCTACTGTGGATCTCAGAAATCTCTTATTGTAAACTTTTTTTTATGCTTAATGCGACAAGTATCCAGTAAAATTCTTCCGAAAAAGCAAACAAATCTGTTTGAGGTAAAAATACGAAAACAAAAATACTGGAAGTACCTGTTTGCATAAATTACACACCCTTGAACTAATATTTTGCTGATGCACATTTTGAATCCATGTGAGCATTCATTCTTCTACGAGTTCACACCTGCTATTAAATATAATTTTCATCATTTAGATAAATCCCTTGCAGAGAGGTTACAAAAGATCAAACAGCAGTCACAGTGCAAAGTCAGCAGAAGGATACAAAACATTAACAAGGATAATTATAGATGTGTATCATGTTGTGGTGAAGAAAGCTATAAGAATTGAAAAAAAAATAATGAAGAGAGAAGAACTGGAAATTTCTCCTAAATATATGACAAAATTAATTAGGAAGGCTGCCAAGAGGCTGACAGCCATATTGAAAGAAAATCTGCTTAGCAAGGGTTGTCTTCTATGTGTGACAAAAAAAAAAAAAAATCCTGTGCCCTCCATATATGGAGTGTTGAAAATAAAAAGCATTCTCATTCCAAAGATAACATTCAATCACGGCCAAAATCTCCCCCAAACCATATAGAAGAATGTCTTGTGGCCTAAAGAAACCACACTTGAACCTTTGGCCACAATTATAAGAAAGGTATAGTATGCTTGAAGTAAACACTGCACTATGCACAGTTAAGTATGGAGTTGCTCTTCTTCCATTGATGCCAGGCTTTTTTTAAGGGGATCAAATCCTCAACGGCTCTGAACACCAGTAGCTTTTGACCTGATGCTTTCAGGTCTCTGCCAGAAAGCAAGATGTACGTAATTTGTCAATAAAATTGAGATACTGTAAGTATGTACTGTAAGTAAAGTTTATTTCTATAGCACCTTTCTCAGGTAGGACTTGTCTCCCCTCGTCCTAAAATGGTTTTGAGGGGCCATTAACAGGTTCTGTTCAGAAGGTCTCAGACTGTAAGAAGAAGGGTATGGTTGAATCAGGTCACAGATATAAGAGGGAGCCTGTCCATGCAGGGCTCTAAAGGTCAGTACCAAAATTTGAACTTTACGCGGTACACAACAGGAAGCCAGTCTTAGAGCTTTGATGACAGGAGTTATGGGACCTCTTCTGCTTGTACATGTCAAAATCCTTGCCACAGAATTTTGCACCAGTTGCAATCGAGCCAGGCCTTTTTTTTGTTCAGACAAGTGAACAGGCTGTTGCAATAGCCCCAACGTGATGACACAAATGCATGGATCAGCATCTCAAGGTTGTTTTCTTAAAACTGAATTTCTGAGTTTCGCGATGTTTACGCAGTGAGCGAAACAGTTTTTAAAACAGTTGTTTTGTGTGATGCTCCAGGGACATGCCTCATCAAATACAACTCTTAGGTTTCTCAGACTATGTTTTGTCACCTGGTTTAAGACACCTAAGTGCTGCTTAATGGCAGGAATAGCTTTGTGTGGGGCAATAATAATTTCTGAGTTTAGTTGTAGACTATTGTCACTTAGCCACTGCTTTATTTGGGACAAACATTCGATCAGAGAGTTCAATTTGTGGGCCTCAGATGTCATGAAGGAGCAGTAGAGCTGAATGTCATCCGCAAACAGGTGATATGAGACATTGTAATACTGCTGGATAATCCTACGTAAAGGGAGCACATAAGAGATGACGGCATTGGCTCGTAAACTGGAAGATGGTGGAACACTACTGGAGCTGCTGCTGAGCTGCATGGTGATGTCTTGGAATCTAAATGATCTCTGATCTGAGAGATGCACAGAGCCAAAAATCAAAAAACTTTTTTTTTTAACACAACAGAAACTTGCAGCTACCCACATGGACTAGCCATATGCCCTGTTGGGAGAAGATCTTGTGGTCAGAAAGGGCAAACATTGATCTGCTCGTTCTCAGTGACGAGAAAGATGTCTGGAAAGACAAGGTGAGCCTTTCAAACCGTGAGAACAATTTACCGTCTGTCAAGCATGGTGGTGGGAACATCATGCATAGGAACGTTTATGCTACCAGTGATCCAGTGATCTCCATCCTCTTCAAAATGAATGGACCATACCGAAAAAATCAGGTCCATGCCAACAAGCCAAACAATTTAAATTAGGGTCAGATATCTTAACAGAATTGCACCTGAAGTATTTTTATGACTATAAAAAAGTAATATGTGAGGTCTTGGCAGCAGCCTAAGGGAAATTTATCCAAATAAGTGCTAATTGGAGTACATGTTTTTATTTGAACTTAAGTGTCAAATTTTGACATTTCTACACGCAATTCTTCGAAAATCATTAAAGTTTTACATTATGAGAATTTTGGATGTTGCCCTGAAGAAAAGAATGAAACAAATAATTTAAAGTGCAAAAGTAAAATGACATGCATGCCAATGACGGGCAAGTCCTCTTCAGATGATGATTTTTCTTTTCTTCTTTTACATCCACATAAAATATGTTTTATTTAAATCCGCATAGAAAAGCGTTCAGACTTGCACAACACTGGTAAAAACAAGCAGTCTTGGAAAGACATTAAAAGGATAACCACAGGTGAGACTTTCATGTTCAAACAGACTTTGAGCGAGGAGCAGATCGTGTAAAAGTTCTGAAAATCAGCGGGAATTACAGCGTGTGGTATGAAAATGAGTATTCGGGGGCACCTCTGCGGAATTCATGTTTGAACACACCTGTCACCGCGCTCCTTATGCACAGAAGCTATTCTGTGACACTGTTTTAACAACCGCACACGCTGGTGTGAATGTATTCCTCTTAGCAGGCTAGGGAGAGAGTATTTGAATTGGAAATGAAACTCCATTGGACCTGCTGGATGTGCTCAATGAAGGAAAAAAGAGAAGCTGCTCGAGCAGAAAACACAAAGCCCGCGTTGGGGCCGAGCCTGCCTCGTCCAGAAAGCCGTTCCTATTGGTTACCTCCTCTTTTGGAAATCCAGCTTTATGCAATACCATGCTCAATCAAACCGTTCCATATGTGCATTATCCTGAAGTAAAAACAGGGGCTTATGAAAGACTTCATACAAAAACTGTGACTGAGGGAGAATGAGTGTGTGTGTGTGTGTGTGTGTGTGTGTGTGTGTGTGTGTGCATACAGTATCTTGAAAAGCAGTCACATTTAAAATATATCCACATTATATTGTATTACAGCTGCAAACCTGACATCATTTTTACTGGAATTTCATGTGACAGATCAACACAAAGTAGTGCACAAGTACAAGGAAGGGGAAAACAATTTGAAAAAAAAAGAGTGGCATCCATTTGTATGCAGCCCTTTTACTCTGATACCCTTAAACAAAACGTAGCGCAATAGGTTGCCTGTAAAAACTGCCTGATTTGTAAATAGGGTCCCCTTCTGTGCAATTTAATCTCAGTATTTTCCAGCTGTTTTTAAAGGCCTCAGGGGTTTGTTAGAGAACATAAGTGAACAAACAGCATCATAAAGTACAAGGAACTCGGCAGACAAGTCAGGGAGAAAGTGGGGGTTCCGTTTTTAAAACAATAAGCCAAGCTTTGAAAACCCCATGGAGCGCCACTCGCTCCTTTACCTGACGTTTAAAACTCTGCGGGACCTCTGCGGCCCAGAGAAGCACGTTACCTAAAGCTCATGTGCGAGATTCTGTCGGCAGGGCCACGGTGACTCATGCATTCCATAAATCTAGTCTGTGTGGAGGGGTGATGAGGATAAAGCAGCTGTTGACAGAGGGCCACGAGACAGTTTACAGGTTGTCACAAGGAGACACAGCGAACATATAGGAGGAACACTCACACGTCGCCCCGGGACAAAACTTCCACCTCAGCGTGTTACCCTGTGGCACATTGTGGTGGCAGCATCACGCTTTTCTTCAGTGGGGACAGGGAGTCTGGTGGCTAAATACATATTAGTCCCGGAAGGAAACCTGTTAGCGACACATTTTCAGTTGGGGAGGAGGTTTACCTTCCAGTAGGACTATAAACATAAACATAGAGCCAGAGCTACAATAGAATGGCTTTAATGGATCAAAGCATAACCATGTGTTCAAAGGGCGTAGTTATAGTACAGACTTAAATCAAATTAGGAATCTGTGGCAATGCCGACGACTCTCCCTGTGGCTCTACGGTTCCCCAGGAGTGAATGCTGCTTGTTGGGACTTTGATGCAATCAACTGGTTTCCTTATATAGGACATTTTTGACCAATCTGTATAATCTGACCTAATCTGTATAATATGATTGAACTTGATTTTGTAAAGTGCCTTGAGATGACATGTTTCATGATTTGGCGCTATATAAATAAAATTGAATTGAAAATTGAATTGAAGACTTGAAAATTGATGTTTAAAGTCTCTCCGTCCAGTCTGACTGAGCGTAAGTTAAGGGTGGGCGATATGCCTAAAGTCATCTTTTTACAGTACTATTACACCTAATGTTTATCACAATTTCCCCATGTAAAACAAAAAAAAATCTGTTGCAACTTTTATAACCAGGTTGTGATATTTGCTAACTTGTACCAAGTACTACAAGATTGAATACGTCATACTTGAAGTACACCCAGTCCCAGACTGTTTTTCCAAACTGAAAAACAATTTTAAAGTAAATGACAGCTCTCAGGTAAAGGGGGCTATTACCGCATACTTTATGGAGCTAAAGGAAAAGGAGCGGTTTGCCTAAGAGGCAGAAGGATCACATCAAACGGATGGACAGCAGCCATTAGAGTGTCTCTTTCACTGCAAACATCAGTTTGGTGATGTCCGGTGTTTCACAGTGGAGTCCACATTGTCTGTCGTATTCCACGACTCTGTGTTTTAGACCACATGTAACTCATAGGCTTCGTCGTAGAGACGACAGGCCAACCTCGCTGCCTGGGAAGACCATCAACACCTTTACAATAAACATCATTATATCCCCCACACCTAGCTTACGTATCGATTCCAACGGGTCAGACAGAAATTAACACCACAGTTTCTCTTTGTAAAACATATTGGAGATGATACATGTACAACCTTAGCCTTCTGCTTCCCAATAACGCAGTATTTTGCATTGATGCATCACATGAAAAAGTATCAGGAATACCTGTGGTAAGGCCTGGTGCTGTACATCCTCATTTCTCGCCTGAATGCTTAGAAACCAGAGTGGGTCAGGGAATAGTCAGCATGCATGAAAACTCTCACAGGTGAATGATCTGATTCGTGATGCTGCCCACAAGTTTTAGATGATACTGTTATTTGTCAGAGCGGAGTTTCAGGTTGCCATCAGATCTATGCTTTTGTTCTGGATACGACAGAGTCCTGTGCAGGGATTTCGTCTGAAGCGCCGCAGAACCAATCCAGGAGCCTTCCAGCATCCCTCAGCCCCTCGACCTCTGAACCAACCTGCCGCCTTTGATTTATTATTTCGGTTCGGGAACAAACAGCCCACATGTCTGTGTATGACTGTTTACTGTGAGCTGGGGCTGTTTGGTCTCCTTCAGATGGAGGAATGTTTGCTCCCAATGTGGAGACAGAATAAATAAAGAGTTGTTTTTATAGGCTGTGCTGGAGACAGAGTAAACAAGAGGCCATGGCTGAAGTTTTTGAAAATTTCATGACATGTTTTGTTGTAGAAGCCGACGTGTACAGCACCGGACTGCCGAGGAATGTTTTGTGAACTCGGAGAGGCGGCTGGGGCAACTTAAACAAGTCCATACTGGGTCTGGCTGAAAGACAGACCAGGTCCCAGTTAAGATAAGAGTTAATCCCACTCCTCCAAACTAAACTGTGAGTGAAGGATCAGGACAGACTGGACTTAAGGGCTCCAACCAGATTTTGCTGCTCCAAACAGAAGTAGAAAACAAACCTCGAAGCAAAAATGCAATCCTACGGCTTGTTTGGCTGTGTGCTGTAGCCAGGGGTGTTGCTAGACTTTGAGCTCAGCTGGAGACATTCTCCTTTCAGACCCCAGCAGCCTTTTTTTTTTGGTTTACTTTCTGCAAGATATGTGCAATGCACTTTGGTATAACTCACTGCTGAATGTTGCCATGCTGCATCAGCTGAAGCTAAAAAGGCATGACTAATGTCAAGATGTCATGACCTGAACTTTTCTACCACTGAGATCTGACCCACAACAAACCAGTGAGTCTTTAGGTGTCCAATATATGTAGATTTACAAAGCACCTAAAAAAGTGGGAGGTGCATACTTGAATCCAGCCACCTAATAAGAAAACACAATGCACCTGTGTGTAATATAATCACAATATGAATCGGGCTGTTCTGTGGATGACTGTTTGAGGACATTAGTGAACAAACAGCATCACAGGGACCAAGGAACATGGCAGACAGACAGACAGACAGGTCAGGGAGGAAGTTGTGGTTAAGATTGAAGCAGGGTTAACTTTAATTTTAAGTGGCTCGCTGGGCAAGAAGTGAGGCAACCTTTGGACAGGTTCGCCAGTCCATCACAGTCTTCCAGTCTCTGGGACCTCGATTTCCCAATAAAACGAAACTGAGTTTCACGAAAACAGTCCAGGTCCTCCCCTTAGCCCAGGTAAGATGCTTCTGATGTTGTCTCTGGTTCAATAGTGGCTGGACACGTGGAATGTAACATGTGTAGCCCATGACTAATATTAGTCTGTTCGCAGTAGCTCTTGATGCACTAGCTCCAGCCTCAGTCCACTCTCTGTGGAGCTTCCCCAAATACATGAACATATTTTGCTTGACAATCCTCACGAAACTTGCAGTTTTCCCTGTTGCATACGCACCTTTTCCAACCGCACTTTTTTCCTTCCGCTCAAGAGTCTATGAATGTGCTTGGATCCAGAACTCTGTGAACAACCAGCTTCTTTAGCAAAGACCCTTTGTGGCTTCCCCTCCTTTGCAAAGGGTGTCGATGACGGCAGTCTTCCCCTTCAGAGCCAGAGTGAGAGACCGTTTAGCGCCAGCATGTCCGACTCCAGTCCGTCAAGGGCCAGTCTTCTGCATGTTTTGGATCTGTCTTTGATCCGGCACATCTGATTGAACCGGTTCTCCGTATGTCATCAAGGTCTGCACCGGCCCACAAATTAGCACTCATTAGGTTCGGCTGTGGTGAACCAGGACAACAACCTAAAACATGCAGGATTTTGGACACCGCTGATCTAAAGCGACAGAGAGATGTAGGTTTCATGTGCAACGAGGGCGTCTGGAATTCAGCCAGTTCGGTAGTCATCGCCACTCTTCTCTTGATGTGTCGGAGATATGAGGGATATGGGCGGGCGGGGCTGTGAAGATGCTTTTTCATGTCTAGTTGAAGCACCATGTTATCACAGAGGGAACACGTAATCCATCTCCTCGTGGTTTCCCATGTCCATCCGGCTCCCTCGGGAGTCCCTAATATTTTCAAAACTGGGCTTTGCCCCCAAATGATTTATACATCAATAGTGTGCTTTGTTTTTCCTCCAAGCATTAATGACTTTTTATGTTTTTACACAGTCTCAGATGAGGTTTTGCATGTCTGGTGTCAGAAGGGAAAGAACTCGGTCTGCTCAGGGCGTGACCTTGTAAAAAAAGGCTTGGCTTGTGGCCGACGGTTTGAAGCTTTTGACCTTGTTGATTTGTTATGACAGAGAACATCAGACCAACCGTCAAATACCCACATAGGCGAAGGCGTATAACTGAGCGACTGCTAATGATTACGCTACAAAGGTGTCAGCAGTGTTGTTAAAAATCACCTCCTAATAGTAGGATACTCCACAACTGATTATTAGCGAGCTGAACTGCAGGAGCAACTTCTCACTTAACATAACTGATAATCAAATGGAGACAGTTAAAAAATATATGGTGCCAAATGCAGTGTTATGTTATCTTTGTCATAGCTGGCATAGTGTAAATGAAAAAAAAAAAAAAAAAAAAAGGTCTAATAATGCTTGGCTGCGCTTCTCGCTGTTGCCTGATCTAAGTACCTGGGGAGGCTGGAGGCTGGATGTGGGTCAGTGCGTCCCAGATTTACCCAATGACAAACAGAGCGCAGTGGAGAAAAACTCCATTTTATATGATATTCTTAAACGTCTTGGAACAATATCTGACCTAAATCTGCAGTCATATACAGAAACTAATTAAATGTTCAAGACAGAGACCTGGAGACATAATACACAGACTGTGTCAATGCCCTTTGTGGGAGAACTTTGTGTGGACTCAGAAAATGATGATTGCCATTATTACAGGTTGAATTGGCTGCTCCTGTGAGTATTAAAATGTTCAATGCACCAATCAGGCCTTCTTACTCTCCGTCTGTGCTTGAAGGAGGATAACTTGTTGCCAGCTTGTGGAGACGATTTCGGCTTGCTGTGGCTGGTTTATGTATTTTTCTGTGGCTCAATTTGGAGTTATGAAGGATTACTTAAAAATGTTATTTTTTCTAAATTATTCCAGACTAAGGAAAACTCTTCTTTCAATAGGAAATATTTGGTTCAACACAAGGTATTCATATTTTAATAACTGTAATTTTTGCATTCTCTTTGATTTCATAGTTGCTAGAAATACATTTGTCAATTAACTTTTATTTAGAAGCAAGCTGACTTTGGTGCACTCAAATCTGCTTTTAAATTATATCTATTATGCGTCCTTTCAAACATTTAGGATAGGTATATGGACTATACAAAACATGTTCATTACATTTTTTTCGCACAAGTTCTGAGATATAATGAGATTTTACCGACTCAGTTTGGCCTATTTTGAGCTCCTTTCAGAAGGAACTGTTCTTAGGGCTCTGCCTGTCACGATCTCCAGGGATTTGCTGTAAATTAGTTCTTAATGTTCCTGGGATGGTGTATCTGTCTGCTTTTTTCACCCGTTAGTGTTTGTTTTAATTTGTTCGTTTTGTTCTGTATTAGTTTGCTTCTGTTCGATCCCCTGTCATTATTCTCCCTCGTGTCCTTCATGTTGTTCACCTGTTAATTGCTTTCACTACTCCCTAAACTCATCCACATTGTTTCACATTACAACAATTAATATCAAGGCATTCTCATGTTCTCAAGTTTTCAAGCATTCTCAAGTTTCATTCTTACGTGATAAACCGCCACCAGTCACAGCTAAATATATTTTTTGTAGCTCACCTATTGCAGTTTAGTCTAAATGATTTTACAGTCTGCAGACTGTAAAATCAATTCAGTCCCCTTTACTCTCAGTCCCCTAAATGAAACCCAGTTTAACCAATTGGATTTCAGAAGTCCCCGAATTAGTAAGTAAAGTCCACCTATGTGTAATTTCTTCACAGTATTAATTCAGCTGTTCTGTGAGGGCCTCAGAGAACATTATTAGGGGACTATATGTGAAAAAGCAGCATCACAGGGACCAAGGAACACAGCAGGCAGGCCAGGGATAAAACTGTGGAAAAGTTTTAAAGTAAGGATAGATTAACATCCCACACTTTGAACGCCTCACAGAGCTCTGTTTAATCCCTTGTCTGAAAATGGAAAGTGCATGGCACACCTACAAACCTACCAAGACATGGCCATGCACATAAACTGACATGGAGGGCAAGGAGAGCATTAATCAGAGAGGCAGTCAGGAGGACCATGGGACCTTTTGGAAGTCGGAGAATTTAAAGGCACATGAGGACGGGGCATCTATCAATAGTGCTCTCCACACACCTTGCCTTTTACAAGAAATGAGTGTTGCTGACAGAAATTCGCAAGAAGTCTTCTTTTACAATTTGCCACCAGGCATGGAAAGCAGTGGTTCTCAATCCTGATCCTCAAGTACCCCTGCCCTGCATGTTTTAGATTTAGTTTTAGTCTCTCGGTTGCAGCACACCTGATTCAAAAGATCGCATGAGCTCCTCGGCAGCCACCAGGTGCTGCAGTAGCCTTTTAATCACTCATTAACATAAGTCAGGTGAGTGGCAGCAAGGAGACACCTAAAACACACAGGGCAGTGCTACTTGAGGACCAGGATTGAGAACCACTGCTGATGGGGAAACAGCAATCATGTGGAAAAATTTGCTTGATTCAAATGACACCAAAATTCAACTTTTTAGATTCCACACAAAACATGAAATACGGAGGAAAACCAACACCTAAACAGAGGTTTGTATCTGTGGCGAGACCTAAATGTTATTCACAGGCGTTCTACCACCCTTCTGACTGATTTTGAGCTAATTTAGAAAATAAACATGGAGAAAAATAAATTTAGAAAATAAACAAGGAGAAAAATAGCAGTCTGTAGCTGTGCAAAGCAGATAGAGACAACCCCTGTAATACTTGCAGCGTTAATTATGACTAAAGGTGGTTTAGTCATGTTTTCTTATTAGAGCTGAAAACAGATGTACGCCACTTATTTCTCATTGTTTAATAATGAAACCCATAATTTTATTTCCACTTCGCAATCACAAAAATGTTTTTCTGAACCAATTAAATGAAATAAGCCACATTGAATTTGTGGTTGTATCACAAAATGTGAAAAGGTTCAAGGGGGGTGTAAAATATTCCTGTCAAACACTGCAGACCTGCTATCAGAAACTCTCTTTGCACAGTGACTCAAAGCAACTGTAGAGTTTCTGGTTGAAAACCTGCTTCATCTTAGCTGTGATGAAAAAGGACACTGGCTGGAAGGCTTTGTGATTACATCAACAGATGACTTTAGTCTACTGTGTGTGTGTGTGTGTGTGTGTGTGTACTTGTCGCTGAGCGAGAACATGTTTTGTTAGTAAAGTGAGGACCGAAAAAAGATCCCTTTTTTCTGGGCTAGGGTTTAGGTATAGGACTAAGGTGTCAATTAGGTTTAGGTATAAACCGGTAAGAATTAGGTTTAGGGTCAGAGTTAGGCCATAGAAAGACTTAAATGAATGGAAGTCTACGGTAGTGAAGTCACGGTCCTCACTATGCACATTAAACAAGGATGGGTGTGATGGGTGCTTGGATGAGCCTAAATTCTGATGGATTGTGAACCCAGGTGGATACAATGTTTACTTGTGAAGCAGCAGACAAATCAAACAGTGGCCCATTGGTGCTGCTGTAAAACAGGTCTGCTGCTCTGATGAAAGTTTGAACTCTTTATTTCACATTTTAAGAAAAAAAAACTCTTTTCAAAACAAACAACTTTGTAACATGGCTCAATACATTCCCTGTCAGGAAAAAAGCAAGTGGATGGAAGAGGGGTGTGGGGGGGCAGAGTGCAGCCAGTGGGGGAGGCAGGAAGCGGATGGATGTGGAACCAAGGAGTTTTATATATATTTAAAAAACAGAATCAGAAGCTGTGCAGAAGCAGGTACAACTAAATTCACGCTACAAATAGAACTGGGGTAAGCATGATCATTATCATGTTCTTAACTTAGGGCCTAAAGTACATCAACAACACAAGGAACAGCAAAGGAACAAAAGGGACGAAAGCATACTCCCACCAGCAACTTTTTTAGGAGTACCTGTTCAATTATTTGTTACCTTAAATTGCAAATTATGGGCACAGGTGATATAGGACTTTCTGATGTTTAAAGCAAGTGTGTGAATGATGAAGCGAGGATAATGTAACGAAGAGAAACGGGGGTTGTCTAAGAATTTAAGAAACTGGAGATCTGCTGAGTTTTTTTTATATATACAAACATCTCTTTGATTTACAGAAAATGGTTAGAAAAACAGAAAATATCCAGCATGGGGCAGCTGTGAGGACAAAAGTCCTTATTGATGTCTTGCTCTCTGCTTAACAGCCTCACCTGCTCCATGTAAAGGCTGAGTTATACCCACTCGTTGGGGTGTCGCACTGGTACAGGTGCAGATGGGCGCGAGCGCTATTGATGCGCTGTAGATGTTTATACTTGATGCAGACATCGGTACAGTATTCTCCAAAAACAAAGAGAGACTCAACACAACCAGTGGAAATGCAATAAACATAGGAAGAAACAGTTGATATCACACACCCAAAATGGCCAAGCGTAGTGTCATAAACAATTATGAAGAATAGTTGATGTGTTTATGGCAGTTAAACAGAAATAAACGAAGCATTAGAGACGTAGAAGAAGATGGTATGTTTACCTGTTGCATACAGGAAGACGTTGCAAACAGGAGGACATGAAGATGTGGAAAAAAAGCCTGTCTGTAAGGCCCATAGGGATCTTTTTTGTAAATGAAAGATTTTAAAGAACACTATGCTTTACTAAATACAAGCATACGGCTTTACATGCCGTGGGATGTTGTTCTAGACTTGATTCATGCTGCAAGTGTTGGAAAGTGTTGTGAAGTCCTTGTTTGGACAAACTTGGCCAATAAATTCACCTCTGAAAGTAAGCCAATAATTTGTGTATACTGTGTTCATTCACAGAACAATAGCAACATAGCCTTTAACATAGTTGTGCTGCTTGAAGCTTCTTTGCCATTTGATATCAGTACAGGCAAACTTGCTCAGCGAGGGCTCTGGTGAATTCGCCCATTTTGATTGAAACGTGCACGAGCAGTCCGTGCTAACTTACAAAAAATTTGAAGGTGTACAACCTTGCAGCCTGACAACGTGCTGGGACAGCACAATTTTGTCACTTTTTGGACAGGACACCCTTGCACCCTGTCCAATGTGAGTCGAGTTGAATATAAACTTCACCTGCATTCAGTGTCATTCTCCACTCTTCCCTCAGTGTATAGGTTTACTGTTTGTCACTGTTCTTTGCTGAAACTCGCCTTTAAACAGTCTGACTCTGTCCTCATGCTTCATCTCCTGCTCTCCTTGCACTACTCCTGTAAGTTTTCTAATTTTACTATTCAGTTCTTCACCATGCTCATCGATCTGCGTTTTGGTCCAGCTCTAAACCCACAAATCTTAACAGCCACAAAAACTAAGACCATAAACTTTGGATAAACATCTGTGTCACTGCTTAACCTTTAAGCATGACTGTAGAAAGTAGCTTAGCAAAATCCCAGATCAGCATAATCAATACTCAACCTCAATGCAAAATAGTGTAGTGTGATCACAAGTGTGTTTTATAATTTAAATGTGGTATCCAAAATATGAAACGGATCTAAAGTTTTAAATTAAAGTAATGCGACTGTTTACTTATGTTTTTCTAAATGCAACACCGGAATAAATCTGTTTTTAGTGTAATAATTTTAGTCAAGTGCAAGCACTGGAAGCTCTAGTCCAGGTATATGTGGGATGCTGATCTTTTTTATAATAGCATTTTTTGCATGCAAACGTGTATGTACCTTAGCTTGTAACAATATTCCAAAGAAATACTCTGAACACCCTGGACATTATTTAACAAAATACGAAAAAGTTAAAGGGGTCATAATGCTTGTGCAAGGCACTACAAGAAAGTAGCTTTATATATATATATATATATATATATATATATATATATATATATATATATATATATATATATATATATATATATATATATATATATCTTTGAGTGTGTCAAGAAGTGCCAAAACTCACATGCAGCATCAGAGCTCATACACTCAAGTAATGATTATACTCAATCACTGTGTTTTCTGCCTGATACATTATCTGCGCAGAGCACTCTCTTACAGAACTCTTATAAAGCCCTCGGCAATTTTTCAGGTGGACTAGCATAATGCATTAGCTCCAGAGGTTTCCACTGCATAAGTGTGCAATATTAGGAACAGATGAGTTGCTCAGCAGATGGGGCGAGGAGGGGAGGAGAGGAAAGGGGCCCGGGAATCTCCAATCAAAAGTTTCTTTCTGAAGCCTGGGAAGCACTGCTGATTTTCTGGAAGCTCTGTTCCCACTGAGTCCATAAATAACACTCAAAGTACACTTGGCACATCTTATCTCTGCGGCTGGTTAAAGCGAAAGCTCTTGAAGAAAGAGGATCAAATAAACCGCGCATGGTTTAAATGGTTTGATTTCACACTCGTATTGAGCACATTTAACGCTCAATACCTTTTGATTTGGTTTGGACAAAGCAGGGCTTAATGGCAGAAAAAAAACAAATCCTTCCTTTAGCTTGTGTTGTCTGTCCATCAATTTAATCCGAAGCAGGATCTGCCAAGTATCCACAAGGATGGGAAGAATCTCGGTGCTGATTACTTCATTGCATCTGTATGACTAAAAGGACAAGGTCCTAATGAGTTTAATGGGGTAAACATGATGTTTTTTGACACTTTAAATAACCAGTTGTATGCTAACATGCATATTCTGGTTCTGTATCACAGTTCCTGCTGTGTTTCCCAGGCCTTGACGAGTGAGTGAGCAGTATGTGGTGTAGGAAAAGCTGTTCTCGTCCAACACCTGAAGCGGGGCGACGGTGGAGCTGGAGCCGCAGATAAAAGCGACGGCGCTGAAAGCTTGTTGAGAACGAGAGCAGCCACTATGAGCCCTGCGAGCCGGGGCTGCAGTGATGACAGGTCAACAAGCAGCTTTCACACTTTAGCACAAAGTGAGCGTTTCTTCCAGGGACCATGAGAACCATGTGAACACAAATGGTAGTTATTTTTAACAGAGATCCAGATCTGACCATTGTTGACATTTTTAGTCAATACAACCACAAACGTTAATGTTTTTTGTTTTATTATTGTTTAGCTCATATAACAGACCAACACGAAGCAGTGCATAAAAGTGAAGCGGAACCCTTTCTCACTGCATTACTGCTGCAATACTTTTGGGGTATGTCTCCACCAGGTTTGCACATAAACTGAAATTTGCAGAACTGATCAAGCTTAGGCGGATTGGATGGAGAGTGTCTGAAAAATAATTTTGAGGTCTTGCCATAGATTTCCCACAGTATGATGCTACCATCCCCATGTGTTATGTAACAAGAAGTTCCATTTTGCTCTCACCTGGCCAGAGAACCATTTCCCGTACTGGAATTTTCAAGTCTTGTCATTAATTCATAATGACTCCAATCATCTCTCAACTCTGGCCAGGTTTTCTGTCCATGTTGAAGAAACGTACTGTATGTCCCCAGCATGATGCTAACTCCACCGTATTACATCAAAGGGATGGTGTTTTCAGGGTCATACGCAGTTGCTAAAGTAGATTTATATGTACATTTAAATAACTTTTCTTTGCAGTTTTGTGTCTGAAAAGTAACGAAAAATATTACAAATAGATAGAAATATATTTTATAAGGTACTCAAATCGGTTATTATACAGAAAACTCTCATGTCAATATGTCAGCAGGCCTCTGACATAAGAATCAAGACACAAACAGGCAGAGTTCACTTCGGTAAAGAATGAAACTTTAGTTGCACCTTCTGCAAACTTTGACAGTTTGTAATTTTTTTTTTCTGCGTCCCGTTGATACCTCTGCTCCTAATTGTGCAGGTCTTAAAAAAGCTTATTGGATTTGTTGTGTTTGAAGTGCAAATTTAATAAGACAGAAACTCTGAATATAGACGCTAACTCCAAGTTTCTGTTTATAAATGTTCTAGATTTAAATCCCCGGTGGCATTCTCCTGCGCCGGTTAGTAATATTGTCTCGCAGCAGGAAGAATCTGGGATTTATCTTGCTGCTCAGGTCAGTTCTTTCCATGTAGACTTTACATGCTTTGTACAGCTGCTAAGCTAACTCACGTGACTTGGATGGACGTACTGTGAGGTGTATTACACCAGTCCAGGATGCAGCAGGAAGAGGTTTGAGCCCGCTGCGACACTACAGGAAAAAACAAGTGCCAGCTCTCCCTTAGCCTGAAAAAAGACCATTAATTATTTTCTGTATATTTAAAGCATGTTTTGGCTTGAATTAGCTTCACATTTTTCTTATCTACCCCATGTAAAAAAAGCAATGATGCTCAAAATAGGTCAGCAGGAGATTAATATTTGGATCACAATACAGAATGGTTTCTGCAAAGCTGTAAAAGCAAAGGAGGATCTAAGCCTGCTGGGATCTTTGGCTCTATGAGATTCAAAGATATGTATAAAATGTGTCCATAAGAGTAATTCAACTTGGCTTCTGGTCCTAGATGAATACTTCACAGAAAAAAGCTAAACATTTGTTGTTAATTCACTTAAATGCCTAAACAACCAATTTTACCATCTCATTAGATGAGTGCTTACGAAGTAAATGAGAATTTAATAGAAGCTAAGTGAATTAAAGGTTAACAATGGGAATGTTTGCCATCTAATAGATTTTTTTAAGTTTTTGATTTTACCGGGCCCCGTGCACCACCAGCGATCCATTAAAAGCAGGATTGCTTTTCCATTTCTGTAATTAACACATCTACACAACATTTTAATTGATCTTTCTGTGCACAATCAACTACTAGAAACGTTAAAACAGTGTAATTAGCTAAACAAGAAAGGCTAGAATTTTGTTCCTACACTATGAAGCCATGTTTGACTAAGACTGAAGCATACTGGAAGCCTAGAGTAAAACTTTCATCCAAAAGATTTAGTCAACACTTTTTAAAAAAAAAATATTTTGAAAGCAGCACTTAATTGCAGACAGGTGTTTGGAGCCATATATATATAAAAAAAATAGATTTGATAAGAAAACTGAGAAAACTTACAGAAATGACACAAAAGGAGCAGGACATGGAACCAGGGGGGATCGTGGAATAATCTAGCAAGGAATAATGAAAACTAGGAAGCTGACATACATATAGGTCTGATTAGTGACATCTGGGCCTCCCTACTGAAGCGGATGGATGGATGATTAGTGACATAAAACCAGGGGTCTCATTTATAAAACATGGTATAGGATCTAAACTAAAAGTGTATGTACCGTACAACCAAATAAGAAAAAAGGAGCATGCAAAAAAAAAAAAAAAAAATCCAGATTCATAAAAACTTGCAATTTCCCTTTATAAATCACAGCTGTACCTGAGTGTTTGAGTACCAGGTTCTGCCTCATGTTCTGCCATCTACACCCCTACATTTAACCATAAATGATCAATGTAAAGCACCTCATATATGTTAATGGATATTTAGATGAGCCATCTGATCAATTTATTGCAACCACCGGGAAGAGAGCAAAAAACGCAATTTCACAGAAAGGCCTTTATTAAATGTTTGGATCAAAGATAAAAGCACATCGGGCTAATGTGCTGTCCTCTTGAGTCGGCAGGTGGCGAGAAGGATCAGACTAAAGAGAATCTGGGCGAGGGGGCAATGGGCACCGAGGGTCTGGCTGTGCACCCCAAGTGCACTGGTGTGTCTGGAGGAGGACGTGTGCTAACAAATGCTGTTCTGCAAAATCAGAGAAAAATAATTGATGAATTGAAGCAAATAAACACAGTATTGAGTAATTTGTGTGACATTATGTCTGACATGTCAAACACATTAAAATAGCTTGTTAAAAAGTGAACCTTTATTGCTGTCTTAAACATCGCAAGGCATCCTCAAGGAGTTGTGCTCGGTGTTGAAATTCCTCTTGTCAGGATGGGGGCTGTGGTTCAGGGTCGTCATTCTGAGGAGGGAGGCCAGGGGTGAGATGGATACCATCTCTCAGTGCCAGATTGTGCATCACAACACTCACCTTGACAGTCTTACTCACCTTCTTTGGATGATATAAAGGGTTCTTCCCCGATGCATCCAAACACTGCCACTGGCATTTCAGGAGGCCGATGACATGCTCCATATTTGAGCATGCCTGCTCCACACTCTGGGGATTTGGAAAGGCGGTTAGGAGCCAACGCCTGATTGGTTAGCCACTCTACCCTGTAGGTTTTAGTGAAATGCAATGCTCTAGGCTTAGGACCGGGAAGTATGGTGAGTCCTAAAAAAAAAAGCGTTCCATCCTAATTCGTTTATTTGCAAGGTCACCAGTGCCGCATCCATCATGCAACATTGTGCTTGTGTCACCATAGTATTTAAATGTTTACAACAATCGGTGTGACTGCCTCACACCTTATCACAATCTGTGATCACCATGGTGATTATCAAGGAGAAGAATTCCATGGTAGAAAACTAATAAAATGTTGTACCGGCTTTGATTTAAGTTGGCTTATAGACCGTTTTAAAATTTATTTTAAAGGTCCTTATTTGTAGTTGTGGAGGAGTTTAAGTATCTTGGGGTCTTGTTCACGAATAAGGGGGAAATGGAGCGGGAGATCGACAGGCGGATTGGTGCGGCGTCTGCTGTGAAGCGGGCGTTGTACCGATCCGTTGTGGTAAAGAGAGAGCTGAGCCAAAAGGCAAAGCTCTCGATTACACACCTACGTTCCTATCTACGTTCCTACCCTCATCTATGGTCACGAGCTTTGGGTCGTGACCGAAAGAACGGGATCCGGGATACAAGCGGCCGAAATGAGTTTTCTCCGTAGTGTGTCTGGGCTCTCCCTTAGAGATAGGGTGAGGAGCTCAGTCATCCGGGGAGGACTCAGAGTAGAGCCACCGTTCCTCTACGTCGAGAGGAGCCAGTTGAAGTGGCTCGGCCATCTGGTCAGGATGCCTCCTGGACGCCTCCCTGGAGAGGTGTTCCGGGCACGTCCCACCGGGAGGAGGCCCAGGAGAAGACTCAGGACACGCTGGAGGGACTATGTTACTCGGCTGGGAACGCCTTAGGATTCCACCGCAGGAGCTGGCCCAGGTTGCTGGGGAGAGAGACGTCTGGGCCTGTGAAGTCAGAACTATTTAGTATAGGACCCCTTTAAACTCTAAATATCACTGTGGTAAAAGAGACATTCCGATGTATGTAAACTATGTCTAGGGTAAAATATGATCCTCGTAGCTCATGAGCTCATATAGAAAGGAAAAGGATTTGAGTAGAGAGGGCAAAGATGAGCAGGCACCATGAATCCCCACTCCTGGATCATCCTCAGTACGGGTGAGAGCGGATCTCCAGTGGCCACACCATCTCTCCCCCGTCTGAGTGTGAGGTAAGCAGCATGAACATGGTGATAGCTACTTTAGCTTGGCAACCTTGGCTCAGCTTGTTCGGCCACGTCCTGGAGTAATGCTTTAAATTCAACCCCTCGGTCGTCCACGAGTCTTCCGCAGCGAGGGGAAATTATCCAGCTCGGCTGAAGCGCAGCTCTAAGCGCTTAAAAGTTGTAATGCAAGCACACCTCCGCTGCAAGCGTCGCCATAGCAGTTCATTGTCTCCTACTCCTTGTGCCTTTTTCCCGCTCTGCTCTATGGATGCCCTGCATCACAGCTGTGTGTGGTAGACGCCAGTGCAAAGCTTAACTACACAGCAGGGTTTTGTTTTCCTCTTTCTTTAGTATGTAACCCAACATTGGATTTCCCTGCATTTCTAACATTTGTTAACATTATTCAAAATGCATATTTTAACATATCAAACCTTTTAACAGAATATGCATTTCTCAAAGAAAATGAAATTACAAATGCCTGAATGTACATTAGCATAAAAATTAAAATTCTTGTTATACATCAAATAAAGACATATATCCTGATACAGTAAATAATCAGGTTATTACATTTTAAACAAAAAATGCAGTTAGACTTATTATTATTATTATTATTATTATTATTATTATTATTATTATTATTAATAAATGTAGAATAGCATTAGCATAACTATACTTGGGCCACAAAGCCATTACTTTGAAAGGCACTGAGTTTTAGCTCACAAGTACATTATCATGTTCAACAGGGCTGTGACATGTTTTTCCAACAGATAGTTTCCAAAAACTAAGCGCACAGAGAAATGTCAGTAAAGAATGAAGATCAATGGAGAAATCTTGCTGATCAATGTTAATATTACTGTAAAAAACTCTTTACAGACACTGTAATAAAAGAAGAGTCATAGAAAAAATACAGAGGATCAGAGAAAAATACAGAGAAGCAGAGGAAAAAAACAAAGACAAGAACAACAAAAAACAAACAAAAGTCCATTATGTTACCTGTGCTGGGTACTGAGTACTAATGACAATAGATTTATTTTAGCTACCTTCAACTCTTGGTGAAAGTGGGGCTTCATATTTGCTAAGTAAAGAGTTGGAAAAAATGAGCTAAAAAATAAAATAGTGAAACATGTTTTGGTGAGAAATGATGTAAGTTTGTTGTTTTTTAAAAATAGACTCTTATGGTTGTGATGAAGAAATTTCAATCAAATCTAGAATATACCTGAAATAATTTAGTCATTAAATGAACAGAGAGAATAGAGAAGTATTCTGTTGGTAAACCGGACCAAGTTCCATGGCCAATGTACTTTCTCTGATGAGCAATTTCATTATCAGCAGTTCCTTCTCTTGGACGTTCTTCTCTCATTTTTCTGAGAAGCAACCATGAAAGATCACTGAATTAGGTAACACATTCAGAGATGGAAAACCCCAGAATAAACGACTGTGCAGTTGTTGTTGTTCGTTTTCAAGGACAAAACCAAACAAGCTGATTGGAAGTTTAGCATCAGCTATTTGTGCACAGCGGCAGTGAAAGAGGCCTCGCTGAGGAATAACTCAATATTCACAGAAACAAGGCAATGGTCTGTGTAAGTGACATCACGGGCTAATCTGAAACAAGCCCCCACTAATTAGCCATTACCAAAATAACACGTTGAGGTCATAGTTATTGCATTTTGTGACAGTGAACACTGGTCTGGGTTTTACTGCAGGATTTAAGCAGTTTTAGATTTTAATGTTTCCATAATTGATTCATTGGTGTCATTTTTTTCATGAGTTAAAATCATGAGAATTTAATTTTCAGTACTTTTGGCCTGTTCTCTTCAGCCTTTCCCGAACTCATGTTAAATGTTTGGTATGTGATGCTGGTAAAATGTTCTGTTGAAAATGCAACTTTTCTATTACATTTTATGAAAATGTAATAAAGAAGAAGAAGAAAAAAAAGGAAAAAAAGAAAAAAAAAAGAAAATGTAATAAAAAGGTTTCTCTCTTTAACCCTAGTATCAAGTCACTTTAGCCAATGTCGTAAAGCATTTACAGGACGCACATCTACCCATTCACAAGATGTATCTCAAGAGAGAATCTCCAGTCGGGTGTAACATGTGTAAATGCTTCCTAATAAATCACATTTAATGATTGCCTTACGTTTTTCTGATTGGCAACGTGCTCCTGCTGCCAAAGAAAAGGCTTGATTGCCGGAGCTGCTCACACAGCTGCACTCACAACCACACTTAACATGCCTGAGAGGCAAATACCTCAACCCGATTTGGTCCAAAGGAGTCTTCGCCTGCCAACAGCGCAGCTCTACCTGGCCAGATCAGATAGAGAATGTAGATAGCGTCTCTGCTTATATTCTTTGGAACAGCGTGAAAACAAACACACCTCCACTACCCAGCTGAAGACAGCCTTCTCGTAAACACTGTCCAACAGAGGGAGAAAAGACCACATCCTTTATTTGACAATATTACCAGTAGCTGCTGTCTGCATCACTATGCATGCAACATGAAGAAGTAGTGTAGGCCTGTTCAAAAATAACAACTTACTGCTTTGCCTTGGTCAGAAATTATGCAAAAAAAAAAAAAAAAAAAGTTAATTCTTTGTATGAGACAGAAATATCTGATGTTCTGGTTTCTGACCTACTTGGTACAAACACACTGAGCTTGAAAGACTTCTGCTTTTTCTGGAGGAATGTGAAAAAAAACTAACCCTGAGGCCGTTCTGTTTTGTGCCTATGAACACAGGATGCATCGTTTTAGATGTATTGAATATAAAATAGGCAGGCAGAGTAAACATGTTAATGAGAGGAAACACTGATGGTCAAATAATATTTATAGTCTTTTTGAATAAGACTCCAACTCCTTTACAAGCTGGATGTGTTCATAAAAAAACTTATCTATAAAAAAACATATAAGAAAGACTGTAGAACTTAGAAATGAAGCCTAAAAAGGTCATATTTGTGGGTGTTCAAAAGAAATTAAGAAGCTTTCCATTATGATAACATATTGTCTGCAAGTAAAAATACAATGCTCACGAAAATAATTAGATGTCTGATTCTAATTTTCTGATTCTAATTTTAGTAACTTGATGTTAACTTGATGTTAACTTCAAACTTGATGTTAACAAGACCAAAAACACAAAAGCAATATTAGTGTCAAAAATCAAACAGCTAAACAGATTCTTTTTTTCATCAATAACTTCTCATTCGCCCAGTTCATGATGTGTCAGCACTACAGCTCAGTTTTATGTAAACATTTTATTTCAGGGCTCTTATGGATACATACCTGCTTCTTGGGTGGTACGTCCCATTTCACCATTCAAAAGTGGTCATCTAAATCCCCAGTTCAGCTTAATATTTCTACAGACACAGGACAAAAAGGTACAATGTAACAACATCACAGTCAAGTAAACTGTCTATTAATTTCACATATTTACAAAAAAACAACTTCTATATACTCTGATATCGAAAAATCGTAAATTTGGGGGGAATAATTTCCATGATCAAAGGCATAAATTCATGATATTAAAACTAGGATATTATCTGACATATGTTCAGAATTTAATATCAGTTAACTCTAAGTATTTTTGTTTTAAAATAGTAGCACATGTTCGAGTTCTGAAAGTCCTTTTTGTACAATAAAAGTAACTTAGGTTTCATATGTTTGTATAGCTTGATGCACAACATGTTTTTTAACTTGCGCATAATAATGGGGATCAAGGTGCTGTTTTTGTGTTATTATATGACAGATATTTTGTTCCTGTCTTATATCCTTGACATTCTTCTTTGCTCCGAAACCTTTTGTTTTCCAAAGCTGCTATTAATTTCAAACAATACGTCACCTAAAACTTGTATAGCCTTTTTATTTCTTCCTGCACATCTCGCTTAGCTTGGATTCTCTGATGAGGGTAGGCTAACGCTAGCTTGTTGCCTCTATATGATGATGTTCTCTAAGTGAGAATTTGGAGCAGAACTTGTTTTCTCTTCAGTTCCAGTTATTAGCGTGTGGACAGAACTTATTGCCAAAGCCACTCACCTGCTTCCTACGCAAAGCACTTTGATTTTTGTTGTGGAACTCTGTTTCCTTATGCACCTTCTCCCTCAGCTGTTGATACGATCTGGTTTTCCCAAAAGTTTTAGAAAGTTGCTTGTTAGTGTCTGACAGTGTTTTAGTGTCACGTTGTCACCTTGGTTGTACAAGTCAGGTTTAAAAGCCCAGTATGGCTCCAAACACCATGTCGATCATTGGCAAAATGACAATAAATCCCAACAATATAATTTGCAGAGAGCCTGTGAGCCAAGGGTGCCGCCCGTAGTTAGTTGACTGAAAGTGGCAGAGAAATCCTTTTCCTGGTTAGGACAGACTTGTTAGCTTCAGAGTTGCTCATCTTTCTTAAAGATATCTAATTTTTCTTGAAAAGTACATCCTGAAAATAAGTTTGTCAATAAATCTGCAAACAAATCCATTAATTCTCCTTTGGCCATTCTGAGTTGACAAAACCACAGCTTTGTTTTTGCGGGTGCAGCTTGCTACAGATGCTAGCTAAATGGTGTGAATACGCTGATGTCACTGTACGTCTGGTGTCGCCAACTAAACATCTGATTGGTTGATGCAACAGCTTGATCGATACTTTACACTGGAGGGAATGCAGAACTGATAAGAAAGGCCTCCCGGCAGATTTCTTTGACCTTGGCAACAAATAATGCCAGAAAGGTAATTGGTAAAATGCTTTAATGTGAAACGGCGTGTCTGGAAGCAGCAACCTGCGGAAAAGAAAGGAAGCAGACAGGCCATTTGAAATTGTTTAGTATTTAATAAACTATCGAAGGACGAAATCTAATTAACATCAGTGTGTGATTCAGATATTTCTCAGGCCTGCAGAGATGACCTTGCAGACCCTGATGGCTCACCACTGCTAGAAATACACATGGCTTTACCAAGATATATCTGACTCGACACAAAACTCATGTCTTTCTCTGGCAGATGTATTTACATTCAAAGCAGTTTATTGCTAGGCTAATAATGGCTTGCTTGGTGTTTACTCTGATTTGTCTAATTGATGTTTTACTTGTAAGATGTATCAGTTGCAGTTATTTGTGTGTTGGCAAAAATTGTGAAAACTTGTTTTCTTGCTTCACAATCTTTGCTTAAAACATTGTAAAAGGCAACAAATAGATCTTTTTTTGGTCACTGAACATCTGTGAAAATCCCAATCAGTTACATTACACAGACAGACCATGTGCTAGAGCAGCCAATACAGTCTCTCTTTTACCATGAACCTCATTTTAAAGTGTGAAAACACATAGTTTTAGAAGAAGAAAAAAAAATCACCCAGGTCGATAAAATAACCCTTCTGGCTGAGGATATTCTCCCACAAAAATACTCAATAAAAAGGAAAGAGTTAAAAAAAAAAGGTCAGTCTAAATGGGTATCCATAGGTGTGACCCTAACGACAGGAATGCAGTGACTGAGATGATATTTTTATGTCTAGAATCGGATCTGGTCATTCCTGGTGTCTAGGAAATTACATCTTATTTTGCAAGGTTGTGTAGATTTGCTTTGTGTTCTAATAACCCGTGTAGATGAGTGTCTTGATCTAAGTCACTAAAATCTGTTGATGTATATTCAACACATACCAGAGATCATACTGGCAGCTTTGCTGCTGTACAGTTGCAGGATATATTTAGCTAATTTACATGCTAAATACCTAATTTTATACGTTTGTGCAATGTTCAGATTTACTTAATTGTTACACAACTAATGTATGAAGCGCCAAAGCGGCCAATAGCTGGACGTACAGAGCCTTAGATTGGTGCAGCATGAGGCTCTGTATGTCCAGCTATTGGTCGCTTTGATGCTTCATACAATTCTCCTGGGGCGCTCAGAGCTGCTGTGGGTCGGCAGCACCTATCAGCTACTGCTGAGAGGTACAAAACTGTTGTAGACAAAAAAAAAAGTTTTCAACCATTTTGTTTCTCCCTTTGTCCTGTTATGCGTACATGGTTCACATGGTAATTATCCATCCAGGGCATTGTACTATCACAAGAGTAATAACTGAAAGCATCTCAGACTACTAACTAATACGACCAGAAGTGGTTCACACCAGACCATCGAAATAAAGAAGTCCCCAGAAACGGCAGCAGCGCAACTTTTATTAACATTTTCAGTTTGACAGGTAAGAGTAAAGACGAAAGCTCGTTGTCCTGATCTGCTGGAGTTATATGATGAGACAGCTTTAATGCTGAGCTCAGCTCAAGCAGAACTAACGCTGCTCACAGAACCATGAGTCCATCGGGACATCATTAGTGACTTTGACAAAGGCAGCTAGAGCAACTGTGATGCTTATTAGAACCAGACTTTTTTAAACGATGTGCTCAGCACTAAATCAGTACCACATTTTTCCATAACACTTTCAGATATATGACACCTTTTTGGACACATTTCTTCAGAGTAACTGTTCAAAAAAAGGGGGCGGGGGGACATGGACATATTTGGAGGTTGACAATGATGAGAAATGTAAGATTTCACATAAATTTCAATAATGACTTTTTGACACAGTGGTGTTGTCCATACATAACATTTACCTCTTCATAAGGGTTGTAATACAGAGTAGTAGTTCAAATCTTTCATGCACAGTTGGATGTTTCATTAGCTTGTCTGAGTGAGCTGTCCATGTGGCTGCCCCTGATGCCCTCCGGGTCAAATGTTGACTCTGCAGCGGGTCCAAATTCAGGAATCTTCAAGGATGTCTATATAAAGCCTTGTGCTGCAATCCTTTCATGCCACATGTAATAAAGCTATGAGGCTGCATGCACAGTCCTCGCACCAGATGGGGCTTAAATGACTCGCATATCCTGCCACTTTTATCAGGACGTTCTCCAGCGCAGCTTTGAGTTAGCCCACTACATCATGCTTCCTGGTGTTTTGGCCAGACACAGAACATTTATTGCACAGAAGTATTATTGCTCCAGATTCCATGGTGAAATAATAAAATTGGAATGCTTTGGGCGAAAAAAGTTTTGGTTTTTTTCAAAGTAGAACAACTACCCTATGCTTTAAAATAAGTTAAGACTGCTTGAATCTTTTTCACGAGTCAGAAAACCTTGTGTTTCTTAAAGTTCAAACCTGTCATGTAAAAAAATTTAAAACCTTCTAACTTCTCAACAATATGTTGGAGACCATAGTTAAGAGAGTAGAGCTGTCGTGTACCATGGGCTGTGTGCAAGGGTGTCAGTAGCAGGTTTCCCATTTTGCACGTCATAACCGTTTTACCCGACATGGGAAACTGCACATTGAGAACAGTTGAGCATTGTAGGTTTACAAGGCAAGGGGTATCAAATGAAAGAAACTATTGATCAGAAGACCAGAGTTAAGAGTCCGAACATGGAACAAAGCTCCATTATATGAGTCTGACTCTCAGTACGGGAGGCTGGTCTGCCACTTCGGTCAACACAGAAACATTTTGTCAATACTCATTTAGGGTTTTTAGTCCAGCCTTACCTTCAGTGTGGTAAATAAATTTGAATATTATCGAAAAGTAAATTTATTTCAATTACTCAGTAAACTAAATGAAACATGATATATGGGCTTTTCACACCTTTATTGCTATTAAGTTAATTTTCTGCTTACATCTAATGAAATCCTTACATTTAAAATGATATAATTTCATTAGACTAATAAAAAAACATTGCAATACAGATGTCCTCAGGAAATTATTTGGCCAATCTGTATAATCTGATCCAATCTGTATAATCTGATTGAATTTGACTTTGGAAAGTGCCTTGAGATGACATGGTGAGGTGGTGAGGAGCCGTGCATCAACTCTGATGGCGATGTGTCACACATACTGACTGACGCCAACAGTTGGTGCATGCCTGTTGTTGTCTCTCTTTATATTGCCAGTATAAATGTTAGATTATACATACAGAACACCACACATGCTTTTGCCCAGTCTGACTTATATATTTAATGAATGTGTGTGACGTATTTGGTCTTTTTAATCATGCTAAATAAATGCTGAGTGAAAGTGTACAGGGTAAAAAGTACTCATCTGCAGTGATAGGGTGTACTGCGTGCTTTTCTATGCACCAACAACTGTAACCATACAGTAATTGGAATTATTTCCAACAAAATGGTAGATTACGTTTCAAAATTCAAGGATTTTTTCGAAAATGGATTTTAAGTGAAACAGACTCTGGAGCTGAAATATCTACTTCAAACGAGGAGGAGAAAGTTAACCAGCTCTTCTCCACAAAAATGGTCGGAGGGTTAGATTGGCTGTGTGGTTGTGCTATAGGATGACCCCTTGTTTGCTTTCCATGCTTTGTATTTTCCAAATGCGACAACGGCTGGACTAACCCCGGGTATTGTGATGTACTTTATCTAGGAGCCTCGGCAAACATGAAAGAACAGCTACTCCCATTCAAAGCCAGATATTGTTGAACAATTCGGAGCTGTCCAGATCGACACAGATTGGCACTGAATGAGCAGCACAGACTGAACATCAGCATCAGCAACACAAAGGTGAGGAAATACCAGAAGATTTTAAGAGACATTATTAATGCAACCTGCTTCCATGCCAAACACTTAGCATTTGGCAAAGATGAAACTGCAAGCTCTCCCAAACGTGGCAACTACTACATGCTTCTGCTGAGAAAGATGAAACGTTAGCTAGACGTTTGAAGACATCCACTGTGTTTTCCGGCCTGCCAAACGGAATACAGAATGACTTAACTGAAGCAGCTGGTGGGATAAGCGTTACTAAAGAAGAGTTAATGCAGCCGCATTAATTGCCATAAACGTGGACGTTACAGCTGATGTCACAAGTGAAATGCATATTTCTGTCTAAAAGGTAAAGTGAACTGTAGTATGAAAACAGCTTTTTTGAGAGATGTAAGTGATATTGAGTATCTCCTGCTATGTCTCATTATGAAGTGGGAGTGTTTGATGAATTTAACTGTGTGGAAAAGCTTGTAGCTCAGATGTCATGGCATCAGAACCTCATGGGAAGCTGGTCATAATGAACGAACAGGTGCCAGAGGCCATGCTTACCCACTGTTACTTGCACAAATTGAACTTAGAACCTTTTGTGAACACCTGAGGGGCTTGGTTCCCTCTTCAGTCCACATAGCGTACTGTGAAGCAGCATTTGCCAAGAGCAGCACCGACCACATTAGAGCTCCAACTCTTGCTTGCTGTAAACAAACATATAAATCTGAAGTGCACGCTGTATTTGGCATTGTGAGTGAAAATCCTGACAGCTGGGATATTGACATGATGGGTGACAGGCGTGAACGACGGATGTCAAAAGCGTCAACGTGCTTTTTAATGATGGCATATGAGAACATTTCCAGTGAAACTTATGCACTTTCTCGAGTGCAACAAAACAGTTGTTGAACGCAACACAGGTATTGTTCACCACCCGAGTTTGACGTCTATCAGCTGTTTAAGCGGAAATGCACCACACTTGGCCTGACAAATAATGGAGGTAAACATTCTGGTAGAGATGAGAGAAAAATGACATATTGCAACATTAGGGACATCAGTGTTCCGGTGAAGACTCCTTTCAGTCATTTTGATTTGCTAACTTTCCTCGGTCGGTTAGAAGTCCTGTTATACACCGCTTGCTGGTCAATTGTACAATATGTTTTGAAAAAGTGTTTTTTTTTTCTTTACTCTGTCAGACCAAAGGCAGATCTCACCGGACTGTAAAGTGCTGCAACCATAAGGAATGAATCTAAATCACTAAGACAGTTCTCTGCTTTTTGGCCCAGAAGCATCTGATGCACTGTTCCTGAGGTGACAAAGTTACTCCAGCAGGTGCTCCCTCTTCCAGCTACAACATCAGAGAAAAGGTCGTTCTCCACATTATAAAAACTGAAAACATACAGTCGGAATAGGACCGAGGCAGGACGACTCTCCTCTCTGGTGATTATCTACATCAAATCAGCCAGACTTTTAAAAATGAAGGCAAACAAGGATGGTTTTTACAACAGATTGACATCAATATTTATGGAGGATAAGCACACAGATTTTATATACAAATCCAGGTGCGATCAGACACAATCTTCCACTTCAATAAAAGAAAGAGAGATAAGTGCCCCCCAAAATTTTCAACTTTCAAAGATCAAATTTGAAATTATAGTTTATTAAATCTTCTTAGGGTGAGGAGCTCAGTCATCCGGGGAGGACTCAGAGTAGAGCCGCTGCTCCTCCACGCCGAGAGGAGCCAGTTGAGGTGGCTCGGGCATCTGGTTAGGATGCATCCTGGACGCCTCCCTGGTGAGGTGTTCCGGGCACGTCCCACCAGGAGGAGGCCCAGAGGGAGACCCAGGACACGCTGGAGGGACTATGTCTCTCGGCTGGCCTGGGAACGCCTTGGGGTTCCTCCTGAGGAGCTGGCCCAAGTGGCCGGGGAGAGGGACGTCTGGGCCTCCCTACTGAAGCTGCTACCCCCGCGACCCGACCCCGGATAAGCGGAAGATGATGGATGGATGGATTTTGGGTTCATATATTTATACATCTAACTCCAGAGGCATCGGTGTCTCACCAGTCATGAATCTCACTCAGGTATGTGGTTGAAATGTCTCTGCACTTCGTTTTTGACCTTCATTCAAGCAACTATTTTAATGTAAACTACCTTGAAAAGTGTTCATACCCCACAAACCAACCTTTTCATGTTTTGCCACTTTACAGCCACAAAATTCAATGTCTACTTCTTAACAGGAAGTCTTGTTCAGTTGGAAACCCTGTTTATTTTCCCTTTAATGGTGCAACCTTTCACAGAGCTACCACACTATTTAGGTCACTGTTTATTATATTGATAAATTGTTGAAATGCCAACATGTCTAGTTCTTTAAATTTCAAGCATCTAAATTGTCACTAAACATGAGTCAGTAGCAGAAAAAGCTGTTTGCTAAAAAAGGTGAGAGCGGCAGCCATTTGTTAGCAGCTAGCGTTAGCTTCCTTAAATTTCCTTGTTAATCTTCATTTAAATGGCTGCAAAGCTAATATTTTTGTGTGTGCGGAATATGAGTTTGCGAAGCTAACTTTTTGGTCAGCTGTGCCCACCACTGCTGAGAGGGTTAGCAAGGTTTGCCACACAGCCTACAAATGTCTTTTTATATAAAGGAGGCAGCATTTAAAGGGAATAAACAGGCGTTACAATACTGTTAGCTTTGTTGCCCAGAACCATTGTAACAACAAAGAAATTATCAAAATACAAACTGCCTGAATGTTTATTTTTGGTGGTGTATTTTACTTTATTGGGATTTTATGTTCAGTGCATAATTGTGAAAAGAAAAGGACACATGGTTATTTATTTTTTTTTTTTACAAATTTGAAAATTGTGATTTACATATGCAGTAAGAGGCCTTTTTTGAACACACCATTCCTACCGTGAAACATGGTGGTTGAAGAATCCTGCTGCAGGCATGCGATTGTCAGAAGGGACAGGTAAGCTGTCTGATGGCAATATTTAAAAAAGCCCTCAGATGATAATTTGAGGGTTTTCAACACTGAAACACCTTTGTGACCAAATATATCTCCAGAGACAGACCCTAAGAAAAACTTAAAAGCGGTTGTACAAAGTATAATATACTGCACAGTAACAAAATGTTAAAAACCTGACAAGATATTAATACTTTTTGCAAGACAGTGTACCAGTCTAACACTGTGATTAAATACAGCACATTGTTCAAATTGTGAAATGTGTGTTGATAAAAACATCAATTTTAACATATGAAGTCCAAAATAAAAGCAGGAGTTAATCTAAGAACAGTCCAGAACACTTTTTAAAACAAATAATATTTCTGAGCACGGCCATGGTTATTCCACCAGTAATTCTCTTTTCCTGTGCCTCTTTGACCAAGTCAATATGATAGATGAGCAAGCCAAATATAAAGAAGGGCCACATCTGCACATGAAAGTCTCCCTTGGTGAGCGAACAAAATTAGATATCTTGTGGTGTTTGAATTATTGATGCCACTTCTAAAGTACTCATTGTAATTCCAAGCCTGTGGCTTTCACTGATTCAGTATGTGGGGGGTTTCCTGGCTGTGGACATTCATGACCATCTTTTTATTGGAATAAAATATGAATTTTAGGGGTTTTATTATGTTATAACAACAGCTTGTATCCAAAGATATCTCTGGATTTCTGTCATATTGCATCAAGTTGAAACAGCAACAGCTCAGAAGCCACATCAAAAGCATAGCAATAAAGTCAGATGGGAACTTAGGTTCATGCCAAGCATGTCCTCTCTTTCTTTGTCCAAAAAATATGTTTCATACTCGTCCAGAAATACGGTGCCCGTACTCACAAAGAATCCTAAGACCGAAAAGTAGCAATTTTATTTCGTCATTTTTGGAAAAATCCTAGAATATCTTCAATTCTTAGATTTTTCTTAAAATTTTACCTCAGTAAGACAAAAGTTATTCACAAAGCGCCGTAGGCCTTAAGAGGGCTCCTAAAGTTAAAAAAATGTTAGGAGTGGTGAGGAGGACTTTAACGAGCCTCACAGTGTCTTAAGCAGGAAATATGATAGATACAGAGAGACCTGAATGGCTGATCCACCACCTAAACATTGAAGGAAATAAGCACATAAACTTCTTTAACAATAAATGATTTATATGAAGATAAGATCAACTTTATCATCCCCATAGGAGGGAAGATAATTTGTTTCAGTGTCCTGACGGGTTAAAGGCACGACTATATATACGACTATATAATTTTATTGAGTGAAAATCAATAATAGGAAACATATTGGATCATGAATAAAAAGTGGAAAAATTTACAAAGATAGTATAGAGGAAATTTTATATTGTTGACTAAAAATGTTAGAAGAATTGGAAAAAGTTGCAGATAAATATATACCGTGTTTTTCGGACTATATGTCATTGTTTTCAAAGTTAAGCCGATCCTGCGACTTACATTTTAAATGGTAATTCATATTAACCAGTATGAACCAAGGAGTAAACATTACCGTCTATCGCCACAAGAGGGCTCACAACACTTTGTGAACTATTGTGTAACTATTCTGCTCCTGTACAACCTAAAAATGAATTGAAACATAAAGTTATAGACAACAAAAATCTGAACACGTTTGTATGTTGTTTCGCTGTTTCAGTATGCATTCATGCAGCAGAGCGCTGCATGGTGCGGCACGAAGGACCCAGGCCGCGTCTTTGAAGCTAAAAACAGCTAGCGCTAGCTTACAGGTCTGCTGTCCCGGCGGTTTACAACTTCGCTGATGCACATGAGCTCTATGTTGCTCTTAAGCATCCGTGTCATACTGTTAGATTAGCATGTATCACCGTTACGCTCACGATCTAATTTAGGCGCAAGTTTGACAACTTTCAGCGTAATGGCCCGTTACAAAGAAATGCGCAGGATAAAGCGTCGCTGGTTGGAGTTAATAATTTACGCATTCACCCTTCACGGTATGTTCCATGTTATTCAGCCAGTTGTGGAGGCAGCTGCGTATTTTAATAAGTTGGCTTAGCAGATTAAATGTCAGTTTTTATTCATCAATTATATGAGATAAATCTCAAAGTAATTGCATATAGTCCGGTGCAATTTATGTATATTTTTTTCCTCTTTATGACGCATTTTTTGAATGATGCAACTTATATTCCAGAGCAATTTATAGTCCGAAAAATACGGACAAGATAAAGGTGGTGAAAAAATATTTGCTGTATTGGCCATGGTGATGTCCGTATCTGTACCCTAAATAGTCACATGAAGTTTGCTTGTGTGATGCCATCTCCTCTCTGACTTTAGATTGCTGCACAGAGCGCTTCTCACTTTCCTGGCTGGTGCGTAATAGCATGAAGACACTCAGAAAAAGATGCATTGATCTGTGCAGCAATGAGCATCAAAGTCCACCTCCTGGCATCGTGACACCAGGATAAGTTTACCTTTCAAAACTTCTCTACTCTCCTTCCAGAGTTGTGCGGACAGAGGTGCCGCTTCCTCTCTCCGATTCAGTTTTCTCACAGGGTCACCACGAGCACAAACCCTAGCCAAGGCTGACTCTGAGGATATTAGTTTAACAGATTCTGAGGGCTATTTCACTTATTTCCTATTAAATCTAAACTTTATTTGATCATCTCTTGTTTAAAATGTAAAATACTTAAACTGATTAATCTTCAACTGGCTTATTCTACACTGAATTGAGATTTTGTAAAATCTATCTTGAGATTTCTGAAACTTTCATCCTGTTTAGGATAAAGATCAGTATAAACATCTGTGTACGGATTTTTTACAAATCCCTATAACATTGAGCAGATGAAGCATTTTCTTTTAATGTTTCTAATAAGTTGACGATTAACTTTCTCCAAGATAGGTCTCTTCAGATGTGTGTGTGTGTGTGTGTGTATGTGTGTGTGTGTGTGTGTGTGTGTGTGTGTGTGTGTGTGTGTGTGTGTGTGTGTGTTTAGTGGAGCAGGCTTAATGTGCCTGCAGGATGCAAATAAATGTTCTCTCATTACATAGAAAACGTACTTATTGGACTTATAATGAGGATGGTGAAATTATTTAGATGTATCCATGGACATTCACAGACTAAATCAGACTGGAGATAATAAATGCAAATTCTACAAAAATGTCACACCTCATTAAGCCATTACAAAGGTTACTTTAAGGGAACTGGAATCACATTGGTCCATTTTAAAAATGCCAATGGAATTAGGCATCAGCCCTTATTACAGAGATGTCAAAACCTCATCCAGAAGAACAGAAAATTTACATTCCTGGTTAGTTTACCATGAGTTTGAATTTAAAACAGGAGAAAAGCATTCTGTTCTTCAACATGGAGGCAGACCTGCAAGGAGTGTTTGAGATTTGGCAGCTCAACGCTTCAGTGCTCACCCCCTTCCTTCTTTTGTTTGCTTGTGCGCACTGAAACTACCTCAGCCTTAAACCAGAGTGGACATGCAGGAAAGATGCTGACTCCCCCGGGGCTAAAACCTCATCATTAACCTTCTAGAACGGCCCCAGTGACCACGAACAGAGGGTTGCTGTTAATAGCCCACTGTTGCTTAGTGATGTATGATTTTCTACACATAACAGATACAGATCTACCAGGATGGACCGCTTTTGGTTTGGAGCCAGTGGAGTTTTTCATTCATCTGGCGGGAAGATGAGGAGCTCTGGGAAATATGTGTCATGTGAGGGCTTAAAAAGCATAAACATTTGAAACCGAGCGCTCTAAATAAAGGGCTGTTAAGGCACGGTAACGGGCACTTTGCTAATTGCATCTTCCACCGAGCTGATTTGTTTGTGTTAGCGCAACTTCTCCAGCGGTGTCTGGATTGTCTTTGAGAAATACCGGGGGTTAACCAGACTGGTGGCAGCACCAAACCTCCAGCCCAAGAGTTTGTAAACTATCAAAACCACACATGAAGATCCAGGCTTCTTTTGCTGAAATGCAGGCCCCCGTCCGCTAAGCCCCAGAATGAAAGTATAATTAAAAGGGCCCTGATAAACATATGACACAGGTTCAAAAAATATCATCAGCAAATCCACTGGAAAAACATGCTCATTGGACGAGGTTCAGCGTTTTTTTTTTTTCTCTTCGCTTAATGTCTCACATTCGGGCTGCTTGCTGGTGGGGCTCCCAGGGAACCTCTGCTGCATGACATATGTGTTCTATTACTCCTCAATCTCAAACGACTTGTGGCTTCACAGTCTCCTAGAAAAGGAGGATTAGTCCATTCTGAAATTGATTTATGCAGGGCTCTAACTGTTTATTAAATATAATTGACCATCAAGTTGTCAGGGCGAAGCGAGGGGGGAAAGAGCTGCTCTGAAGACCACAAGAAGGGGAGCTTTCTTTGAAAAGCCATTAATCTAAAGAATGCCTCAGTTAAAGGCCGGAGAAGCAGGGAGAAAATAGGTCATATTTCAACCACTTGTACTACCACGCGTAGGAACTGCTGGATTAATAGGAGCTCAAGTCAATGAAAGTGATTAGTAGGCTCTAAAAGGTCTACACACCCTTGTTAAAGTGCCAGCTTTTTGTGATGCCCAAAAAATTGGACTTTAGTGAATCATTTAATTTTATTCAATATTTAATGTGATATTTATCCCTGCATGATTTAAGGGAAACACCTGTGTTGTCAGAAGAAAAGACCCAATAATTAGGTTGACTTAATGTTCAGATCCTTAAACCAATGCTTTGTTGAAGCACATGAAGATTCGGTTTCAGCATTCGGTCTTCCAGAGCTCACACATGCCATGAATTACAGAAAATCTAATCTAATCCTCTGAAATAAAGTTCAGCTGTCCTGGTGGAATCAAAACAATGTCATTTTATAAAGGTATTGGCCATGAGGAGGGCACAAAAAAGTCCACATTATATTACATGTATACTATAATAGACAGAAAGCAGTCACCATTAAAGGTAGAGTTTACGATTTGTCCAAAATGTAAGTATGTCCCTTTTTGACCATCTTACCTGCTCTTCTGCTCCTCAAGAGGATGCCATGAAGAAATCTCCCAAATCCACTCTGGTCTTATTTCTTTCTACTGAGGCGTTCCTCTTCTTTTCATAAACTTGTTTGTTTCTTTTTTTTTAACCAAATTTTTCTGAATACATAATGTATTGAGCACAACATGCTGGAATAACGAGACAGATCATTTGTATGAATTTATTTAAATTCAGAAGTTTACAGACGCTGGAGTTACTATGAGTTTAAACAATTAGGGAAAGCCCAGCTGACAATGTCATGTCGTGAATGTCATGTCATTCACATTTGCTTTGAATGAAGGCTCACCTCTGAATGTTTGTTAAGCCAACACCTCAAGCACACTGCTCCCTTGTGTGAAATCATCCAAAAAAAATCTGAAATCAAAATAAAACTGCCAAGACACGAGAAAACCGTGGACCGCCACAAATCTGGTTCATCCTTGGGTGCTATTTCCAGATACCTGAAGGTACCACATTCATCCAATCCGAAAGGTCCTTGTGCCCTTCGTAGCTGAAAAGTTGCATGAGCAAACTTGTTTGTTTCTTGCGACTCTCAGCCATTTTCAAAGTATATGGTGAGAGCAGTGGAGCTACAATGAACAGTTAACACCAAAGCTAACCAAATGCATAAATAGTAGAAGTGCACATGAGCAGCCAGCAAGTAGAAACTAACAAGGAACGTACACGCACACTGGCGTTACATGAGGGCATCACAATAATTGGCGGTGATCGGTTAAAGTTCACAGAGATCTAATTTTTTTAACCTTCTTTTTCTGAACACATAATGTATTGACTACTGTCAGGATGGAAGGGCAAGTGTAACAAAAAGTGTTTCTGAACAGGATGACCAACTGTAGGTTTAATTTGAGGAAGTATTGAACAACAGGGGCATTAAAAACTGACTAGTTCTTCAAAATTGATGAACAGACAAAATAAAAACTTGTCAGCAAGAGTGGCAAGACGCCAACAGCAACACTGATGGAGCTGAAGAAATATCAAGAACCTGCAAGCGTTTGTTCTGTTCTACAAGTGACGATCTCTTGTAATCTCTGTTTGTCTGGACTAAAAACAAGAAATGTGCAGAAATATGCCATGTTCTGATCGAAACACACTTGAACCTTTGGTCCATAATGCCATAATCTCTATTTGTGTGAACAGAACAAAGAAACATGGTGGTGGCAGCATCATGATTTATGGATATGTTACTTCCGATAAAACTAGAGTTTGGTTAATTAAAGGGACAGTGTGTATCTAATTTGGCTTTTAATTAGCAAAAAGCAAGCATTGTTTTTATAAACATATATTCTGGCAAAGTCTAATAACATCACATCAAAAATTAAAGCATTCTCATAAGAATTAGAATTAGTTGTTAATAAATACAAAGGTGGCAGTGCACCCACTGGGAGGTCCCATGTTACGTCACCATTTCTGCTTTCAGTAGCTGAAAGGGGACAGACATGTCAGTCATACGCGTTTACACGTTTTACCTTATCTGCCTTCTGTATGAAGACATGATGTCGGTGGAGGAGGAGAGGAAAGCAAGCAAAGATGACTGTACATCATTCGATTTAGAGTTCTCTGTTGAAATGGAGGACATTTCATACTCTTAGCCCGGCGAGAGGGAAGAGAAAGTCAACAAGAAAAAAAAAGACGTAATTACCAGGAGAAAACGAGATGCTATATTGGCTATTATTACGAGATGGAGATAATTCACGAGGGAGCGAGGATTCAAAATGGATGCAGAGGTTGCGGGCTTTCTGCTGGACAGGTATGGTTAATGCATTATAACGGTGGAGTTTATTTTTGGCTTCTCGTTAGAAAAAGTTTAGAGCAGCAACTACTCTGTCCTCCCGACAAAGACGGCTAGTTTGTTCATCTCTTGCTTCCTGCCAGGGAGTATGTGTGTAACATGGGGGGGTGGAGGGATATTTGAGCTAGCCGGTTTATGCTGTCTGGAGCGCAGCAGCACGAATGGGTCTCTTTATTGTGTTTATAGTCACTTATTTTAAAGTCCAAATAAGCAACTGCACATTCAGAAACGAGCCCAACAAACTTCGACTCACGGAATTTACAAGCGACTTTAGAAAAGAAAAAACAGGCGGACTTGGCAACAGTGCCGAAAACCTTTTCACAATGTGAGTGTAGCTATTAGCAGTAGCTTGGAACCAAATACATGGATGACATACTTTTTAATATTGTCATATTTATGACATTCGTGGCTTCTGTAGTAATTGTGATGCGCTTGACAGGAAGGTAATTTGTAATTCATTCAGTGCACCACTAGCTGGTGTGCCACTGTGAAAATCTTACACACTAGGGACATTAAGACTTAGACTTAGACAACTTTATTGTCATTTTGTATGCACAAAGTGCACACAGAACGAAATTTCGTTGGCATACAGCTTTTAAAAAAAAATCACAGTTAATTGCAGCAAGTTTCAGGATAAAGATGCAGCAGCGATATGATATGAATAATCCCAATTTCCAATTTTGACATTTTTTCTAGAAGTCTGTTAGAAAGCTGGAAGCTGAAGATGAAGAGGGATTTTATTTTTCATCACCACATTGAGTTCAAATCATTCTTCCAAACCAACAAAAGAAGGACTGCTTTACAGGAAAATCTCAGCTTTCGACTGGCCTAAAGCCAGCAGAAAATCACGACCTCAACAAAGTATTTATGTTTTTTCTCCTTCAAAAAAAATTAGCTTGTTTTTTTAGGATAAATGTCACATTGTGGGTAAATCTTTTTAAAAAAAAAAATCTATACTGAAATCCTTTTCACTTTAGAAAACCCTAATGTGTTTACTTTGTAGAGCCTCCGGTACTGATTAGAAATCAGAGTTCTTGAAATAAGTCTCTATTCCTGCATTTGCTGGGGGATAATGTCAGGAAGCTTCATCTGTCGGTGTGATGGAGAGGGACCGTTTCCTTTAATGATGGCGATCAGAGCTGGGGCGGATCCCAACAGATTCATGTCAACCATGTGTGCATAGGACGTGTCACAGCCATGGTGGTCTGATCACCATTATCTGTGTGTTAAACAAAAGATGTGTCTGGTGTCTGTTAAAGACGAGGCAGATGTCAGACACAACACCCCCTGTCATGCTGTGACAGTTTAAAGACAAAGGCTCTTCTGCTTTATGTCTTACAATGAAATGATTAAGGCTTATTGATGAAAGCTAAAACATATGTTATGCTTTTTGTGATAGACTGCTATCTAGCTTTGGGTGTAACCTGTCCATCAGACTTTACCCTCCAGCTCCATCCCCCACTCGGGACCCTTAAAGTGAAAAGAATGTGGGGAAAGATGGATGATTATGATCTTATCTTCTGCAAAGAGTTTTTGAAACTAAAAACAGCCCACCACTATTAAAAAGAAAGGAAATTGCCTTTTTTTACCCAATGTTACATTTAGCATTACTACTTTTTTCTGTCATGCAAAGTTCTACTTTTGTGAACAGTTATGAATGGATTTACCCAGATGCTCCAAACCTGTTTAGTTTTCAAGCAAATACACAATTTTAAGCTTTTTTGTTTGTGCCAGAAATACATAAAGTAGGATACATTTTACAAAGCATTTCTAAATTGCTACATTTAGAGGTTCTTTTTTTTTGGGGGGGGGGGGGGGGGCTTTTTCACAGCTCTAGTGGCTTGCTTTTTATGAAAGTAGGCTGACAGGAAGGGGGAGAGACATGCGCCAAAGTACCATGGGTGGGATTCAAACCTGGGTCGACCGCGTTGAGGACTAAGGCCTCTGTATATGGGTCGCGCTACCTGCTGTGCCACAAGCGCACCCAAATTTTGAGTGTTTTATTGGATTATAAATAAACCAAAATCTGTTCAGGATTAGAAATAGAAATGAACCGAAATCCAGAACCATTCAGGTTTGGACTGAAGAGGCGTGCTTAGCCTTACAACACTTTAAATTGTCTTGTTGTTACTAAAATGTGCTATACAAATAAACTTGCCTTTCCTTACAGTACTGTTTTGAACACACAGACAGGAGATCAGGAGACAGACTGGCCTACAGCAGGGCTTGGAGTGAGTTGAACAAGGGCATCCAGAAGACAAAACGCAGATACAAGCAGGGCATAGTGGATAACTTCAACAGCAACAACATGTGGAGAGGCATCGGGACCATCATGGACTATAAGCACAGCAACCAGCATCTCAGCAACAACCCACCTCTATCTGACACCTTAAACAGCTTCGTGGCACGCTTTAACTCTCCAAGCAGCAGAACATCTAAACATCCTCCTCAGCCAGTGGTGCAGCATCAGTCCCTCATCTTGCAGTTGCACCAAGTGACCTCCTCCTTAAGGAAGATCAACATCAACAAGGCCACAGGCCCAGACATTGTGTCAGGTCAGGCACCAAAACCATGTGCCGACCAACTTAAAGTTTTTTTTTTTCTGGACATCTTTGACCTCTCCCTGCAGCCCTCCATGGTCCCTACCTGCCTGAAATCATCCATCATTATGCCTGTGCCAAAGAAAACAACCATCCCCTGCCTCAGTGATTACTGTTCTGTTGCTCTGACCCCTGTCATCATGAAGTGCTTCAAGAGGATCTTCCTAAAGTGTATCAAGGATGCCATCTCTGCTGGGCTGGACAGCCTGCAGCTCACCTACATTGAGAATCGTTCTACAGAGGATGCTGTCTCATTGGCACTTCACGCAGATCTGACTCGTCTGCAGCATCCAAACAACTATGTCAGGATGCTATTTGTGGACTTCAACTCAGCCTTCAAAACTGTGCTTCCAGACATGCTGGCCCTGATGCTCCACACCCTGGGATTTTCTCATGGATCAGTGACTTCCTCACCAACAGACTCCAGGTGATGAGGATTTGGAAACTCACATCTGCACCAGTGATACTCTACACTGGAACGCTGCAGTGTTGTGTCTTCAGCCCTGCCCTCTTCACCCTCTTCACACACACAACTGCTCCTGGGCATTCACATTTCCTCTGACCTCTCCTGGACTTCCCACCTGGTAAAGAAGCCCTAACAATAGCTCTTCTTTCTCAAGAAACTGAAATGGACTGGACTTTCTGCTCACCTGCTAATAAACCTTTATAGAACTACAATAGAAAGCATCTTGTGTCTCAATGTGACATTGTGGTATGAAAGTTGCACAGCACGGGAGAGGTAGGATTTAGCATGGGTGTCTTGATACATCTCAATAATCCGGGTAGAAAAATAAAAAAAGATGAGTAGGTCCTCTGGACAGGTTAAAGGTACTGATTATTAGGCTTAGTTGGCCCGCAACTCCTCGGACTGAAGAAGTCTCTTGGAGAAGAGTTGAAACATTTCTACAAAACAGAACTCTAGGACATATTCAACTATTTTGATTAAGGCTGAGGTTAGCAGAAGGGTTTGTGGGATGTCGTCTACAAGGTCTAGACACAGTTTATGCTACAAGAGACCAGAAAAGGGCCAGGCGTGTCCCACACCCATCAGGCAAACGATTCAGGAACAATAAATCAAAAACTAATACACTTAAAAAACAGCCTTTTTCCCAACGTTTTAAGGTCTATCACCCCCTGTTGAGAATCAAACAAACTACCAGCCCAGTTCACAGTCTGTTACATGTTTACAAAATGCTGCTGGTTTCACAGGTTCTTGATCCAATTGAGAATTATTTGAGCTTTTTCTCATATGCTAATCTCCATTTGCACACTTTTAGCTCAGGAAGTGTTTGTTTGGACATCCAAGCAAATTACATAGTGACCATTCCAGCATGTTGTGTATGTATGGGATTTTCTAATGACTATTTGCCCTCAGCCAAACAGACATCCCACCCTCCTTTGACCCACAGCTTTCCTGTCACACCTCAGTTGTTTTGTCCTCTACCTCAGTCATGGACTCTTCTGATTCCACTTGTTTGTCTTCAGCCAAATCACTAGATGCTGCTGCTCCCTTCCCCTCCCACTTTGCTGTTTCTAGAAGTCAGGTGAAGAAGCAGCTGAAGAGACTGAACCGGAACAGAACCGGAAGACTCATGTGGTGGCCTCAACAATCTCCTGGATCAATGTCTACCTGGCAAACATACCACAGTTTGTGAGACTGAAGGACTGTGTATCTAACCAGGTGGTCAGCAGCACAGGAACTGTATTCTCACCATTCCTTTTCACTCTGTACACTTCAGACTTCCAGCACAAGTCTGACTACTGTCATCTACATAAATACTTAGATGACTTTGCGTTTGTCGGGTGTATCAGAGATGGACAAGAAGCTGAGTACAGGGAGCTGGTGGACCGCTTTGTGGCATGTGTGGAAGAAATCATCATCATCATCTTGAATGTGAACAAAACAAAGGAGATGGTTGAAGGTTTCAGGAGAAACGGGATTAGATCAAAGCCAATTACCATCATGGGAGAAGAAGTGGAGGTGGTTGAGGAATATAAATACTTCGGTTTTCATCTAGACAACAGACTGCACAGGAGATGCAACAGTGAAGCAATCTACACGAAAGGTAGTAGGTAGGTAGGAGTAGACTACTGTTTGAGGAAGCTAAGGTTCTTCAAGGTTTGCAGCAATATGCTGGAAATCTTCTGTAAGTATATTGTCAAGTGTGATCTCCTCTGCCATCATCTGTTGGGGGTAGCAGCATCAGAGCCAGGGACCTAAAAAGGCTTAACAACCTGATATAGAAGGTTGGTTCTGTTCTGGGGACGACTGTGGAACCTCTGGAGACAATGATGCAAAGAGGGATTTTGCATAAAATCAAGAAAACAGTCCTGAACATCCTCTTCATGACATTGTCATTGGAAAACAGTCTCTTCAGTCAAAGGCTTTATCACATTGCTTGTAAAACGTACAGGAGATCTTTCCTGCCTACAGCCATCACAATCTATAACAGGGGTCACCAACATGGTGCTCACAGGCACCAGGTAGCCCCCAAGAACCATATGTGGTGCCCTCAATCTCGTTCAAAAAAATAGCACAACCTTTCAGTGAGCAGCATTTAAAATGCTATTTTACGCAGTTGCTCTTCCTTTTTAATCATGTTTGTATTTGCATAGATTTAAACATGACAAAAGCATTTAAAACATATTTATATTGCATAAAGTTAAGGGGAGCTTGGAGTCTTGTCGTTTAAAGGTCAGTGCTGGTAGCCCTTCGTATGACACGGTACCAATGAAGTAGCTCTCGGTTTCAAAAAGGTTGGTGTCAAAATCAGTTACATCAACATTTAATTTCCCTTTGGGATGAATAAAGTATTTTTGAATTTTAATTGAATTATTTGACTATATTTAAGTATTTAAATCTGTCAGATGACATGGACTATTTGCACACTGGAAAGTGTTGCCAGTACAAAAATAGTTTGAACATTATGTCTTGTTTGTGACTGCAAGTTATGTGTGAATAATGAGTCAAAATGTCATTATGGTCACATAAAGATTTTTATTTATTTATTTATTTATTTTTTACAAATTGTAAACAGACAGGTTTGGGAAAAAGAACTCTTCAGTGAAGCAGACAAGAGACGAGACCCTGGGTAACTGTGGAGGAGATGCAGAAATCCTGCATTCCACAAATATGTTCTTTATGAAAAAGTGGGAAAAGAAAGTGTAGTTAAAAGAAAGCCATTAGATGCCATATTTAAAAGTTGTCACATGGAAACACAGTGGAGATGTGGAAGAAGGTGTTTTGCTCACGAGGCCAACCTGGAACATTTGAACTGAATGAAAAAACATGGTGGTGGCAGAATCATGCTGGGGAGCTGTTTTTTTTCCAGCAGTGACAGGGAACGTGGCTAATGATGACAGGGAGATAGGTGGCGCTATAATGGAAGACCCCAATCAGTTAGTGGTAGTCATGTGTTAGATTAGCCAATGATGCTTCTGGAGTAATATTTACAGGTTTTCTTCCAGTATCCTTTGATACATGATAGAATCTTTGCTGGATGTTCTAATGGCTAGCTGACAAAGTTGTGCTCCAACAACACATCCACAAACCACGACAGTTTCAGCTCTATGCATCATAGACTGCATGGGATTATTTTCATGGAATGCCATATTTAGTTAGCCATACCTGTCCTCTGTTCCCATGTCCAAAATATACAGTTTTACACTCACCTGTCTAAAGAACATTGTTCCAGTCTTGCTTTTTGTCTGTTTTTCTCTGAGAAACTTTAGTCTGGCCTTCAGAGTAAATGTTTCCTCCTGCTATGGAATAGAAAATTGTGCAGTCTCTTTCTGATTGTGTGGGCATGGCCTTTCATATGTACAGTAGCAACACCTATCGTAGTTACTGACATTCTATGTTTTTTTTTACTAAACTTTAACCTGTTGAGGTCTTCTTTCAGGGTGTGCCAGGATTGGTCGGAAGGCCTGGTGATGTCAGCAACTGTTTCAAGCCTTTTATCAGACTCTTAAGTTGCTAAAAGCTTGTTTTTTTAAAAAAAGGCCTCAGACAGCTCTTTGCTGTTCACTCTTACTTTAACAACATGATATTTTAAACATTAAATTATTTAAAAAAAAATGCATTATCTCAGTTATTGTTTATTTATATCACGTATACTTTTCAGTATTGTTAAAACTGATGTTGAATATCCAAATGTCCACATATATTCATCCAAGAAAAAAAAAAAGGTCGTCCTAACGTAGCATATTTCTCTTTGCATGATTGCATAGACAACACCCTTAAAGGTGAGTGGCCATTTACTTAAAGGAAAGAAACAGCTTTTTACATTAAAACTGTCCTTAGAACTCAGTCTGTGCATCCTCAGTACTTATTAAAGGGATACTGGCCTCATTTGAGTAGCCACAGCTGTTTTAAAGACAGATGACATACAATATACTGTAAAATATATTCGGATAATGACTAAGTGAGGTAACTGGCTTGTTTATTAGTTGCAACCTATTCGTTTCCAACTTTCTAATACCCCCCCCCCCCCCACCCCCACATGCATAATGACTCAACAAAGGAGAGCTAATGTTACCACTCTTACATCATGTTTTAGGTGGAAACGGCATCAAGTAATCTTCCATTTCATTAGAGGCTGCTCTTAGAAAGAGAGCCCTGCTTTCTCTTTAGTGGTTCCTTATCTCCTGAGTGAAGCCCACACTGCAGTGAGAAATAAAGGTGATACAATATCTTTAAATGGTGGTATTCCATTAGCATTGCTTCTCCAGCTTGCAGGTAAAGTCACTTAATGGGCTGTTTTTATGCTTCTGACTGATGAAAGCTAATGTGCCTTTTGTTCACATTAACAGAAACAGAGGAAGTGCTGTTTGACTAACACGGACACTATTAGCAACAAATAACAGCAGCAAAAGAGATGAATTGGCATATTAGGGCTTTGGATGTTGTTATGGGGCTTGTTTAGCCATCCATTCTGTCCAACACTATTGATTTCTCAGAGCAGAGGAGCGAAGTCTTCTGTTTTTCTGCCAGACTAAACTGCAAATAACACAAGCAGAAAAATTGAGTTGCTCTCCAATGGTAATGTGGGCAGAATCGTTTCTGGCATCTGTGGCAGACTACAGGACGCTGTCTACTGCTTTGTTTTTCCTTTGTTATAAGTTATAATTTGAGAAACGTTAAAGCCAAAACACTAAGATTGTCCCCAAGTTCAGATTCTCCCCTCAATGCTCCTTCCGCTTTACACTTGAGTTGTTGAGTTTCCTACACCTTCTAGGGTAAAAGGATAATACAGGCACATCTGGGATAACTGAAAAGTGACTATTATGATTAGTCACTTTTCCATTAACTTGAACAATAGTGGCTTACAGCTAACAAAAAACAAAACAAATTTCTCTCTGTCAGATAATTAGAATACCACACAGTACCACTAAAAATAGGATAGACTGCTGACTTCCAGTGGACTGGGATGCTCTAAAAGGAAGGTAAGCCACAATAGGTCACGGCTAAAAAAGATCTTTTCACAGAGATGTAGACCAATTTAGATCCCTTCCTGCTTCCTTTTTTTTTTTTACACTTACAGAGATACTGATTTTGTTTTCCAGCAGCACTCGGTACTGGCCCACACTACTATTAAGGATTATAAGATTAGAGATGTTGGAGCTTCAGAAACCAGGAGAAAACAGCTAACTCACGGACACTGAGGACTCAGAGGCTGACATGCTTAGATTGGAGAAAACGACGATTATGGGGAAATGGGTCAGCTTGGTCATGTTCAGAAACATAGTGTGATATTCTCCATCAATGTTATGCGAAGAACACTGATGTCATACGATACAACCCCTTGCAGGGAATATATGGAACACTTGGTTCTATATAATGCTCACATAAGTAATGATTGTGGCTCTCTACTTCCTGTATTGTTTTATGTATGAGAGTCCAGTACTGAAGCTGTACCATCCCTCTGCCTGGTTAGATTAAATATCTTAAAATATGGTATTTTGTTTCAAGCGTCGTTCCTTCAAAATCTTTTTACAACATGTGGAGTTTGCATGAGGGGAAAAGAGCTGGGGTCCACCAAAGCTGTTTAACCGCTGACAGGTTGCAGTAACTTTGAACACTACTAACAGGACCAACACCTTCTTTAATGATCATGGTATCCCTTTGCATGATTTGCCAGCAAAGTCTCATGACCTAAACCTTATTTGAACTCAATTAAGTATTGTAAAACGGAAGAAAAGAGAGAAAACTTATCCAACAATTAAGATGAGCTGCAGGCCACAAAATCGCAAGCTGAGCTTCTTTAACATCTGAGCAGTTTTAGTCTCAAGATCTATAGGACTATGATAATGTGTGGTTGGGTTTAATTGTGGCCTTTAATGTTATGTTTAAGCTTGTTTTTACACTGTCGACTTAGTTCCTGCCTCATTTTGAAATCTGCTTTCCCTTAAGTTCTGTGTTCCTTTTAGTTCCTGTTGTTTCTGGTTTGTCCAGTGCCCTGGTTTCTATTTGGTAGCTCCTTAGCTCCTGATTATTGTTTTCTGTTCATTGTTTGGTTTCTCCCAATCTCTCATAGTTCTGCTTCCCTTACAGCTGCCATGAATTCAGCAGATTAACTCACCTGTTTAGCATTACAGGAAGCACCTCCTCCTCGATATTGAGCAACTTGTTTCATTCTTTGCTTAATTCTGTGGCTCTCTCCACCCATGGTTCATCATCAGGTTATCTTATGTATTTGTAGTTATTTTTTAAATGTTAAATAGGTTTTTGCAATCAGTCCTTTTTAAACTGTATTTCAAAAACATTTTTTTTAATTTGTATCCTAATATTACATTTTATTCTATTAATTTAATCAATTTAATCGATGAATGACTTATATCTGGGATTCAGAGGGACATTGTTACTGGAAGCTTCTTGCGTCATCTCATTGTGCTCTGATGTGGTCAAAAATTGTTTTTGATAGAATTGCTCTTGAAAGCCAGCTTCAGCGTTTGTCGGAGATGAACATCCATCGCGCTCTGCAATCTGTAGACAGCTTGGAAGGATCTGTGTGATTTATCCTTATCAATCAATGCTGTTTATTTCAGCATTTTTCAGGCTTTTTAGTAGACAGCATCCACCATCGCCTTCCATACAGTAGTGGGCTGAAGCTGTAATGATCTGTGTCATTGATGAAAGCTCCCTACATAGCTAAGCTGCGTGCCATTTCTCAGAACACTGACTTTCAATCATTTCTAACATCTGGAACAAGTATGGAATACATAAACAACACACTAAAGTGGGGGCTGGGGTTGGTTTCCATCATCATAGGATATTCAAAGACGAACTGGAAAGTTTGGGGGAGGTGGTGGTGGGTGGAGGGGGGGGGGGGGGGGGGTTACAAGATGAAACATAAACAGGGCTGATGGATGGGTCAGTGCAGCTCTCTGTTCTCCAGAGGAAGTCCGGTCAGGAGCCCCAGGACTCCCGCTAACGGGACCAGATTTGGTGGAAAAACGAGTCTCTGCTCTGGGGGTGGGGGGTGGGGGGGGGAAGCATTCTTTTGCTCGTGCTGGTTCTTGCAGCATATCAAAGTCACATTTCAAGCACTCCCTGCTGATGCTCTTCCCTGGTGCTTTGACCCATTGCCTCGTATGCCGCTAGGTTAGTAGATTGTACATGTATTGTTAAAAAAGAGCATTCCACTTTACAAAACTTACCTTGCTTCGTCATGTTAAGGGCGGCTGCCTAGGGAAAAGACTCAAGTAATAAGAAACAGAGATTTCTTTTTTTTTTTTTTTTTTTGGTGGACAGGATTGAGTAGCAGCAGCAGACATACTACAGAAGAACAACAGAGCCTGAAAAAGTTTTCCTACTCCGTAGACCCTTTATAGCTTGCAGTGTGGCAAGCATGTATCCTCATCCCCATGTAATGTAATACCCCTAAATAAAATCCTGTGCAACCAGTTCCCTTCAGAAGTACCCTAATTAGTAAAAAAAAAAAAAGAATACTATCTTCTCTCACTATAAATCCAGCTGTTCTATAATAGACTCAGAGAGTTCTTGGAGATCATTGTAGAACAAACACCATAAAGACCAACGGACACAGCAGATGGGTCAGGGATGCAGCTGTGGATAGGTTCAATAATTTAGCTTGTGATTTATTTGGATTTTATGTGATTAGACCTCAGAAACTAATGTATGCTTGTGAAGTAGAGGAAAAAGGACACTTGGTTTAAATTTTTGTTTTGTTACAAATAAAACTGTAGAAAGGGTGGAGTGCATTTATGTTTACTCCCCTTTACATTAAATCCCTAAATCAAATCCACTACAATCAATTGCCTGCAGAGGTTATCTATTCAGTAAACAGAGTCCATCTGATTATATGCTATCAAACCATATCATTATTGTCTATACTTGTGCTTATCCCTGTTGCTGGTGCCCGTCTCCAACGTTCATTGGCAACTTGGACAGGTTGCCAGTTCATCCCAGTGCTCTGCGTGTATTGCAATCTCATTATAAATCCAACTGTTCTATAAAGACGTCAGAGGTGTGTTAGATAATGTTAGTAAACAAACAGCATCATGATGACCAAGAAACACAGCAGATGTGTCAGGGATGAAACTGTGAGGAGCAGGGTTAGGTTTATTGTTTATTTATTTGGATCCCCATTAGCTGTCAGTAATTTGACAGCTACTCTTCCTGGGGTCCAAAAACAATAACCAAGCATTTAAGTTTGCCAAGATTTTTAGAGAATCCTTTAGTTGTACAACTGTTTGTCATGCTGTCCATAATTCTGGGGTCCGTTCTTCGTACGTCGCTAACTCAGTTAGCTGGATTTGATTGTTGATGATTTGGCATGATCTTGGATTGTTTGGTTCTTCAAAACTCATCCTGGACTTGCTGTCATAGCAACAGGTGCGCAAACTTAAGCCTGCTCCCTATCTCCTCCCCTTTCATTTAAAGGGGAGGAGATAGGGAAGTCTGTCTGTCGTAGCCATGTCTTGTCTGTTTTTACAACAGCAACCTGTTGCGGAAAGTGCAAGAATAATTCGCCGAGCCTTTCGAATTAATCACGTATTGCCAGACAGACAGAATCCTTTAGCGCAGCGCGACAGTGTAATTGTGGAGAGATATCGTTTTTCTCGTGAGGGTGTTATTTACGTAATTCATTTGTTGGAACTACACATTAAGTGTTCAACACGGAGAAGTCGGGCTTTGACAACTGCGCAGACTCTGTGCATTGCCCTCAGATTCTTTGCGAATGTACACTATTGGCGATGCAGAGAATTTGGTGAAGAGTGCTGTCTGTCGTGCTATTCACAATGTGTACCTGGCACTGAAGCGGTTTTTAGTTTTTTTTGTGGTATTTCCAAGCCACTTAAGACCCCAGGTTGTAAAGCAGATTTTTTTTGGTATTGCCGGTACATTTACAATTGTTAATGATATGCAATTATGACCATGCCAAAAAGTATGACCTACAGTATGTGTCCTTCAGGTTTCCCTAATGTGATTGGTGCCATAGATTGCACCACACATCCCCATCAAGGCCCCACCGGGCCCAAATGAAGGGGATTTTATAAACCGAAAGGGGGTTCACAGTGTAAATGTGCAGGTAAATTACTGTACAATTTATAATTTTACAGATTAGCAATATATAATTTTGTTTAAAAAGGAATGGAATCAAAAGTTATGCAGTTGACTGACTAAAATCTCTTAGATGGTGTGTGACTCTATGCGTCTTATCACAAATGTGGAGGCAAAATGGCCAGGATCAGTGCATGACTCAAGGATTTTCTGTGAGTCACATTTATGTCCATCATTTGAACGTGGTAAGGGAACCTAAATGTCGGGTTCATAGTATTAAACACACTTATGCTGAGCCTAACAAACTGCATTGTCCATTACAGGGGGGATCCTGCTTGGAGACAGGGGCTATGCCTGCAGGCTGTATTTTATGACGCCCCTCCCTGACCCAAACCCTGGACCACAAACCCGATACAGTGCATCTCTCGCCAGGACAAGGGCACACATTGAGATGACCTCTGGACAACTGAAGCAAAGATTTCAGTGTCTGAAAAGTCTGAGGGTTGCACCTGACAGGGCCTGTGACAATATTGTTGCATGTGTCATATTGCACAACATTGCCACCATCAGAAAGGAGAGGATGCCTGTGGTGGGGGTGCAGCCTGATGATGACGACCTCCAGCCATTGCACTTGGACGAATCTAGTGGCAGAGCTGCAAGGGACAGAATTGTGGAACACCATTTTTTGAATGTTTAATAAAAGAGACAAGACAAATATGCTTAGTTCCTGTAGTTTTATTTAAGTGATTATTCTTTATGGAGAATAGCCAGCAAGTCATCTTTTGCCTGCAATAAGAGAGTTATGTAAAGTCAGCAATACTACTGTGTGTCAAATGGTGCATTTGCACTTACTCTGAAGTTCATTTTGAAGCAACTCGATCTGTAGTGCAGTTTTTCTCTTTCTCAAGTTGTCAAGTTGAATTTCTCTTCTTAATTTGCGTTTTTTCAACTCCAAATACTAATTTTTTTTGGTGAAGATGCCTTTTATATAGGGAACGGATGTCACCCTGTCTCATTTTGTGAAAGAAAAAGATAGTCAAAACATGCCTTATGCAACAAAAGTAAAAAGTAAAAGTACAACACTGTCCACCTCTGTATCAGTTTTTTGTGCAGACTCTTCTTCAAGCCTTTCTTTAGGCCTTTCTCCAGCTATGGACTCCTGAAACTCACAATGCAGACAGAAAGAATAGGTACACAAGCATATACAAATTAGTGTAAAGTTATTTATGCCCTTACAGGTTCTTCCTCCAAAGGACAGTCATCTGAAAGGGTTTCTTCACTGTCCTGTGCAATGGAAATAAATGTGTATTACAAAGTGTTACATTTTTCTTCCCTTTAAGCAAGTTGGAAAAACTTACCGCAAAGTTTAGAAGTTTGCACCTTCACAAATGGTTGAAATTACTGTACCAGCCATTTGGATTATACTTCATTTAGTTCAGCAACCAATAATGTTGCAGTGTACTAAGAGAATTAAAAGCTCATTTAGCCTACCAGTTATGAAGGTGTTGCTGCTACTGGTCCCTGGCCATGGGTCTGAGGAGAGTCTCCCCCAGGGATGCCCTCCACAATGGCTCGGTGTTCATTTAACCCAAGGGCCAGCTCCTCTGCTGGGGTATAGTGTGGTGGTGCAGGACAACCACCTGTTTTTTTTATCCAGCCTTTTTCTTGGTAGCTGTTAGAAACAGGCAAACACATCATTTAACATTGGCTTTTAAAAATGAAGAAGTTGCTTTTTAAAATACAGTATAATAATTAAATGCTACCATTTTGAAGAATATTCTTGTATTTGACTTTTACTTGTTCCCATGTTCTATTGGGTCCCGTGGAGGCTCTGAAATAAAAAAAAAAAAAAACAAATGTGAAATTATTATAATGCAAAACGACATACTTTAGAAAGTGTTAGAAACATCTACCATGAACAGTACTTACACATTTAATTTGTCTGCTACTTTTTGCCAGCCCTCTCTCCTGGCTTTAGCAGACTTTGATGTGTTCCCTGTCGTTTTAATTAACGACTCAAATTCGCCGTACCCTTCCATTAAAAGCTCGTGTTCTGCCTGTGAGAAAAACTGAGTGCGTTCTTTGGCCATGCTGAACAGCCAATAGCAGCGTTGCTGTTCATTGTTTCTACTATCGACACATTTCCCTTTTTAAACAAACGCATGAACGCGCAGTTATCTCAGGTAACTTATCCCAGCCATACTAATCATAAACAACAGGTGTGTTGGAAGAACCCAATTAGCTGGATAAGGATTAGCCGGATGAAATCATCTTGGATGTCTCATTTGATCTCGGATGTCTTAAGCAATGTACGAAGAACGGACCCCTGGTCTTTAAGGGACAAGTATAAAACAACAACAACCCCACAGTGAAACATGTCATTGGCAGCATCATGCTCAGTGGAGGCTTTACTCTAGTGCAGAGAAGCTAGTCAGAGTAAATGGGAAAATGTATGGCGCTACTGTACATACAGGGTGAGGGTGGAAAAATAGTTAGGGGCTGAAAAACATCTGACAGGGGTGAAAATATTCCTCTCAGAAGAACAACAACCTTAAACAAACTATCATGATTTGGAGTTGTTTGTGTTTTGGGGACTGATTGATCTTACTGCATTTCATCTCCCCTGAGCCACCACTCTACCATAATTAGCTCCACCTGCTTCTGCCACTAATCATCACCAATCCATTCCACCTGGGACTCCACCTTTGTATGCCAGTGTCACTCACTGCTCCCTGACAGAACGGCTATTCTTGTCTCACTGCCTCATGACTCATGTGCCCCAGTGTTTGTGTCACTCAGCCTGCTGATCCTGTTGCCCTGTGCTCACCCTACCCTGACTAGGGGACTTCAAAAGTGCTTGTGTTCATCGCCTGATTCAGGTTGCTCCTGGGGATGCTGTGTCTCATTCTGCCCTCGCTGGGGACTCATCGGCACCATCGGGTCAAGTCTGCCTGCATCTTCTGTTCAAAGCTGTCTCTGCCAGCATCTTCTGGACAAGTCTGTTTCTGCCTGCGTCATCTTGTGATGCCTGTCTCTGCTTATGTCATCTGGTCAAGTCTGTCTCTGCCTGCATCTTCTGGTCAACCGTGTCTCTGCCTAAGTCACTTGGTCAAGTCTGTCTCTAGCTGCAATATCTCGTCAAGTCCGTCTTTAGCTCCGTCATCTGGTCAAGTCTGTCTCTGTATATATGGCAAAACGTATTCCAATCAAGAACATCTGAAAAGGCAATAACATTGGGAGCCTTATTCTATACTTCTGATTAAATATCAACACAACAAATGTTGTGTATAATATAATTATTGCTTTAAAATAACATATCACTTTGATTATTACAATCTGTCCTTTGTTTCTTGAATAAAGGCAGTTGAATCACCAGGCACATTTGTTTTAGATGTTTGTGTAAACTCCATGAAACCATTATAGTCTTACTCACGACTATCAAAGCATGAGAATATTATGCCGGCCCATGCCTTTTTTGCCTGATCAGATACCGCATCAGAGAGCTGCTAGAACGGTGGTGAGCTCTGAATTCTTAGAACTTAATCCTATCTTTATAATGCATATTTTCAGAGAAAGAGAGAGAGAAAAAAATGAATTTCTCTTATGTTGACAGCATTTGATTCCCATTTCAAACTTATTCCTTTGTCTGTGGCCGAACAGTCTCATTTTAGATCACTGAGTGAAAAACAGTTTCTCTGCCAGTCTGTCCTTGAGCTGCTGGTATTATTTACATACCCAGAATAAAAGCTTTCATGTTAAAAGCTAATTCCCTGTCAAGCTCCAAATCAGTTAGCGGAGTTATCTGAAGTCTAACCCTGAGGACAATGTTTTTTTTAAAGATCAAGCTTGGGAGAAATAGGCACACTGAAGAGAAATCTACATCAGATTCCCTTTTAAATCGGACTATTTTAAAATCATACTGGGTCCCTATTACAGTAGGGTTTTTTGGGAAACATCGACGCTCTCTTGTTCATAAGCCAGAAAATCAAGCAGCTTATCTGTCTGCTGACTGTATCATATTCATTCATAGATTGCAGAGAACTGAGGCACAACGTTGCTTGTCAGGTAAGAGACTATCACTCAGGCCCTGAGGCATTTAATGAGACATTTCTGCTCCAGAGAAATGTCACTGATATGAATGATGAAAAATGTTCAGTGTCAGTGCCCTATCTGGTCGGCCTTGTCAAAAAATGTTAAATGTGTGCTGGAGGAGATTCAGATTTACAACGGAGGGGTGTGCTCTTAGCTGAGCTGTGAACAACTCAAGATTTCACAATGAACATTATGGACACCATTGATAACACCATGTTTGGGAGTTACGGTGAAAATGTGTTTCTGTGTGATAACGTCACGTTAGTCTTCGGAAAATACAACATCTTTATATTAGAAAATCAGCTTTTGCATGTAGAATTCTGTTTTGTCTCATAGACACAGACAGCCTTTATTGTCATCCAACTGCACATTCACAATGTACATTTGAGTGAAATTTTGTTGCAAGGAAAAACCCTTATAAATGTAAGTATTTGTCATTTGTCAGGATTGTAGCGGCAAACCAAAGAAAAAAGACAGTATACATGTACAGATAAATTACCAGCCAACCATAATTTTCGCAGCCTTTCATCCAGAGCTAACCTATTTATTTCAGTTTGTATGAAAAAATAGCATTGTAAATAGACTGAGTACGTATCTTGTCATAGTATGTGACTCGGCACCTTAAAGCACATAAATGGAACTGGTCCTTCCATTCCTCTGCCCTGAGATATGTTAGTGTTGCACAACTGCTGCATGGACCAATCCGATCAGAGACTAGCCCTGGTGGCTAGATCACCACCATGCAACTTAAATTTCCCCATCGGAAGTTGTCCACTGATGAACAGAAAAAGAGTACAATAAGAGGCTGTGTCTGGGAAAAGAGAATTAGTAAAACAATTTAACAATTTGAGTTTTCACAGGCCACTGAGCCACAATGCAGTGGAACTGGATCCCAGCTGCATATTCCTGTGTTGCAGCACGGAGCTCTCTTCGGTACCGTTGTGGAGCTGGCTCTGTACAGCTGCAGCGAGCTCCCCGCCACGCCGTGGTCTATGTGGCTTTTTATTTCAGTCCCACTGTGTGGAATCCCATCACCTGTCATACTCTCAGGTCTAGGTACAGGTCTGGTTTCCTCCCTCTCTCTCCACAGCAGGGTGTGACGGACAGGTGCATTCCATCAGGACCAATTACAGTCCTTCTTAAGGAGCTGGAACCAGGAGGAGGGCATCAGTTCGTTAACGCCTCAGCGTGGTACAGATCAGCTTCTTGTCTAGCTCTTGTTACCTTGAATACCTGATCCTAACCAAGCCCTATTTTTATTCTTCCTAGCACCCTGGATCTTATCAAAGAGACAACTTGCCAAGAACCACAGACTCTGGACCTGTATCAGAGACACTCCCAGCAAATCAGCTAAGAACCCCATAAGGACCTCGGACCATTCCTCTGCTCAGCCCTCCAGCCTGCGCTCACCTGCCTGTCCACCCTCCAACAAACCAACAGGAGAGAACTAACCGGACCTGTGCTGACAACCTGCACCTCTGGACAGCACTTCCCCAAGACCAGACCCAAGCCTCCTCCTCTGTGAGTTCTTCCTCCCTGCACTATTTCCACCAGTCCAGCCCAAGTTATTCACCAGCCTCTTCATCTTTCCCAGCAGAGCCCGGAAGACCCTCAACCCACCGACACCTTTTTCTTGTTCAAACTACAACCTGACAATAAACACTTTAACTAAACTGTCTGCCTCTGTAATTGCTCTCATTCAGTCTTTCCTCCTGAACCATGACAACGCTAGATTGAAGCCTTTGGTCAGCTTGGCCTTGCCTGGCTGACATCCTGCAACACAAACATGTCCACCTGCCATAAAACCATGATAATGGATTTGTAATGGTGTGTTGCACCAAGAAGAGAGGTGTGGATGAAGGGGAAAGGAGTGTGGGTGTTTGACCGGTTTTCCAAATATGGTTGTAGCCAATCAGAATGAAATCAACTTGGTAGAGCTGCGTATCATTACCCAACCAACTCTTTTACTGGGGAGGGACATTTAGCCTGACAAAACAACATGATGCTATTTTTTTAAGTGATATTCTTTGGAGAATTTACATGTGTAACAATATCAACAACATGAAATGGTTTATACAGTGATGTATGTACCTTTTAAAATAATGTTTTTATTTTCCCTTCTGCCTTGAATTGTTTGAACTCAAACCAATGGTTTTGTATTTGGCTAATATATTGTTATAACAGGTGTTACCCCAACTTTGTAAGTTTGATTCAAATTAATAACTTTGTTAACTACTTTTGGTATAAGGTAATAATTATTCATAGCCATACCAAACCTATTACTGCACAACAATGTGTGCAGGTTCTTGTCCAGTGTTAATTTTCCACCGTACAGAGTAGTTTGCATGTATCTTACCAGACCACCTTCAACATATTTGATGTGTCATCTAGATGGCTTGTGGCAAACTTTACATAAGACTTGGGTTATGACTTTATTTCAACAATGGTTTGTGTTGTGCGTAACTTCCTACCCCCAGATTCTCACACCTAAGCTTGGAACAACAAGGCACTATACATGCCGAGCCTAAAACAACCTTTTTTAAAATTCATATTGCCCTGCCATATAGGTGACTTAGACTCAGATGATAACTTACAGTAAAACTCCTGTAATTTGACATTAGCCACCTAGTCGCTTCTAAAATCCATAACACACACAGCATGCAGCCTTACATCATAAAGGGAGCAAATGTCTGTGGAAGAAGAAAGAAAACAGTGAAGATGGGAAACATATGCAGGGAGATTTTTGGTGTGGTTGATGAAGTGGTTGACAACAGCAATGCATCTTGAACAGTCTTTTGTTTCCTTTCAAAAAACAATGCAGCCTTTTATAAGAAATGATAGGATTTATTTTATTTTCATTTTAATTGTAACTTAAAGCTATAGTTGGTTATCCTGTTCAGAAACACTTTTTGTTATACTGGGTAAAATGGTCCATCCATCCTGACAGCAGTGAATACATTATGTATTCAGAAAAAGGAGGTTTAAAAAAGTCCATCTCTGTGGGAGCTGCAGGCTTGTAAAAACTGTTGTTTGCACCGAATAACAGGGATTTGTTAACGTTTTCGGTCCTGCTCTTACTCCCCTCTGTCTCTCAAGTTCTGGGGGTATCGTCTTATTTATTGGTTGTCCCACATGCTAGTTATTCTGATGCACTCACGTAATGCCAATGTGCGTGCACATTCCTAGTTTCCACTTGCTGGCTGCGCATGTGCACTTCTAGTGTTTATGTACCTGGTTAGCTTAGCAGTTAGCTTTGGTGTTAGCCGTTCATTGTAGCTCCGCTGCTCTTGTCTTATGCTTTGAACATGGCTGAGAGTCAAAAGAAACAAACCATGTACAAGTTTCTGAAAAGAAGAGGAAGGCCTCAGTAGAAAGAAATAACACCATGAGTGGATTTGGAAGATTATTGTTTTTTTTTTCCACACAATCCCCCAGATGAGCAGGTAAGACGAACATGTGCATGGTAATCAAAAAGGGAGTTGGGGAAATGTCAGTTTATATAAAAAAAAAGAAAAAAAGAAAAGAAAATCGCAGACGCAACCCTTAACACTAGTAGTTGAATAGTGTACAAATCTGAAACAGGGCCAACACTGTTTTCCAGCAGGATTTACTGAGGTAAACATTAAATATACCATCTTAGTTATTCTAATCATATTTGATCACTGACTTAATGTAAGAAAAGGCACAATGAACCCTCCTGGGTTAGTGTCATTAAATATTAAAAGTTTGTTTTGGTATGTTAACAGAACTACAATAAAATAAAAGATAGGAACCACTGTCAAAAAGTGGGCCTGGACATGGAGACATCTAAGGTCAATACTGCATTAAAATAAAAACTGCAGGTGTTGTGAAAAAAACTAACAAAAAAAAAACTTTTGTATTGTGTTCCACTTAATGAACTCGCGTATGACCTTCTGCATTTGAATGTTTGTTTTTTCCTGACGGTGACATATTTTTTTACTAACCAAAGTGTTAGTAATCGTTTCTAGAAAAAAAAAAAATCTGATGTGACGCATACTGCTTCAGTCTTCAATTAACTCACATTTTGACCCGACTGACAATGATTTCATATGGACTTGTTTGTAGTTTTAGTGCTATAAGCATGTTTACTCTCTGTTTTGATGTAACTTGTTGATAATTGAGCTTGTAACATATTTCAGTGCAGTTCAATTAATTACATGCAGCACAAAATTAACATTTTCTGCTACATATAATTAGCAGTTTGCTTTCGGCATCCTAACGTTTAATGAGTGTAGCAGCAGCTCTCTAACTGTGCACCCATCCCAGGGACACCTGAGCAGATGCAGAACAGGTCACATGTAACTGGACGACAATAAACTAAGGCCCCGTCCACATGGAAACAAGATTTAGGTGTGTCCGTGAAGATATTTTGTTGTTTAGGCTGTAAGTCCACATGGCCCCAGCATTTGGGAAATCGTAAACAATCATTTTTGAAAATGGGTCCCAGAGTGGATAAATATCAAAATGGCAGTTTCATATTTCCGTTTGTACATGCGAGCCACATCTTTTTTGAAACCATCATGTCCTAGTTTCACCTCTCTCCATAACCTGCATGTGCCCCTCTCTCACAAAAAACAAAGACAACGCTGTCCAGTGTTGCATTGAATCTATGGCAAGTATTGACTGTGTTGTGGCCGTTGGTAGCGTCTTTGGACTCTTCCTTTCTACTGGGCCCGCTCTACATGGTGTGTCCCCTGCCAATCCAATCCACATACAATCATCAGACAAACATCAGAATCAGAATGAACTTTTCTTTTTCAGAATTATGTGTAAATGTTTGTTTCTGTTCCCCAACTGTGTTGCTGGCTGATAAAGTAGCAAAGATGTTGTAAATAAAGTCTTTCTCCAACTGTAAAGGCCACTGTTTGGCTGACTCTCTTCAGAATACACTTATTTCACCTCAAGTGCACAAAATACGCAATCTCACAGCCCCAAATAAAAAACAACAGCTATACAGACCATAAAAACAACGTTTGTGTTAACCATTAATGTCTCAATTAAAACCTGATATGAGGTGAAAATTGTTTAGCAAAGGCTGTCTGCTGAAGTATTTTCATCTCTCTACCACTTTTCTTTCAGGAGTCATAGAAGGGTCAACATAACAGCACCCTCTAGAGTTACAGAATCAGTTAGATCAGTTTAAGTAGCTTAACATTTGCTTTTGCCATAGAAGTAGCTCCCAAACAAATTAGTTTTCCTGTATAATAACAGCAGTGTTTCCTTTCTCGAGTCTGATGTGCTTCAGTTCCTCATAAGCCTCCATCAAATGCTGTTGCTCGTTTAGTTTGAAGTATGGCGCACGCAACTCATCCACTGTAGCATCAGTGAATCTGATCGGCCTCATGGTCTCCTGCAAAAAGCTGTGGATGGGTATTTACCTGAATTACTTAAACCCGGCTTGACATATAGGCCTTTGTGAAACGGATAAATCCAGGATTCCTTGATCACGGTAGTTCAAGCCTGACTTTATCTCTTATTCTGGATTTCTAAATTGTACTTTTGTGAAACTTAAAGACAATAAACCAACAATAACTGAGGTTGTGTTTCTTCTGGGACACCAACACTGATTATTTAAAAAGCCTTGATTGAGATCCTGAGCTAACACTTGAGATTGGTTCAGGACATTGCTCTTAATGTTAAATTTTGACTATATATGAGCATACAGCAACTTTTCAAGTGTCTATTATTTCTATGTATGCCAGAATCTAACATTTAACACATAAAAGATGCACTTTGCCATCCTTGTGACCAAGAACTGATTTGCCCAACAGGATCAAATGTCTTAGAAAAAAAGTTGGTCAGGTTACATAACATTGGTCAAAAGTGTGCAGTGATGCTAACACAATCCTTTTAAGTGCAATGACAATGTGACTAATCCCATTCACAGGCATTTGGTGTTATGGGATTTTATGTTCTTCAGGTCCAGCTAAATTTGCATTAATGGAAACGTATCCCATAGGTGCCCACTCTAAATCCTATTCGTGGCTGCAACAGCGGTCAAAATGAACCTTTACTTTTATACTGACCAATTTTTCTCCCTGTTCTAACTGACTGCAGGCATTGCTGGTTTTAAAAAGTAACCAATAGAAAAATACAAAACTGCCAGTAAAGACCTATTAGTTTGGTCAACACAATAATTGCTAATATAATTTTAATCTTTACATGCTAGTGTATTGAAATCCCCCCAATTCTTTGTTTACAGTCATTATTTGTCATGGCTGGGTTTTCCATGACGACCCGGAAGCAAAAAGCACAGAGGCAGGAATAGAGCTCCAGGAGATGACGTCACGCAACCACCAGGCGCCATATTGGCAGGATAAGCCTGTACACCAACTAATCAACAGTTCTTCAGTTTCACATCGATGGTTGACTCGTATTGTGCCCGTTGATGCACAAACCACAGAGACAGAGCATTTTATGGCATCCTTAAAGATTCTGTTAGAAGGGAAAAATGGATGCCTGCCATTAAACGGGCTTAGAGCACGATGAAGAAAATCAAGCGCTGGATTCTGTCACTTAGTGGATTCCGTTTGTCCAATGAACATTTCATATCAGGTAACTTCAGGCGAATGTAATTTAATATCTTAATTTTATCTTTTACAACAGTATTGCTAGCTATTGCATCACATGTTTGTGTTTACAGTTTTCATGGTAGTGATTTGCCAATGCAGAAATAATTTTTTCCTGCGACAGAGCAACAGTACTGTAGCCAGAGCTATTTCCTAACGCTGGCAGGTAAATGTTTCCGTAGTATCAGATAGGCCTGTATAGTGAACAACCAAAACTTTAGTGATTATAATGTTTTCTCTATATAATATTGGCTAAAATTTTAAAATCAGCAGCCTGCATAGGCCTAAACCAAATTTTACACTATGTATGATCCAGTACAGTGCAATTGATTGAATAGTCAATCCTACAGCTTCTCATTGTACAGTGTGCAGAAATATTAGTCAAGTGAGAATTTTGATCATGTCATTATTTTTTACATCACTCATTTTTAGTCTGTTGAGTTTCGTTGTGTATCGCAATGAGAAAGTTGACTGCTCCCATCCATTCTTCTTCTTAATTTCAATGTTTCCTGATCCTGCCAATATGGCCGTGCAAACCAAATTGGTCACGTGACGTCCTATACGTAAAAAGTGTTTAGTGATGGGCATAATGGCAGTGGGTTATGATACTGAGTAAAGTGAGGTAGTGGCCGACTGGGGATGGTCTGGTCACAGACGGTGAGGTGAGAGAAAGCGAGAAAGTGAGCACGGGGAAACAACAGGTTAGGGAAGCTGGGAGCAGAGGTTCACTTACAGATGGACGGTATGGTAGGAGCCGGGAGGAGGCTGGTCAGGCTGCGGCTGTCAGTGACAGACCGAGGTGTGGTTCGGAACATGATGGAAGGTTCCTCGATGGCGGGTGGACAGGCTAGGCGGGAACAGGACGCCGGCAGGAGAGGCACGCCAGGCCAACCGGAGATCCAGGAAGGCTTGAGGTGATCAGACTTGCCAGAGACCCAGGATGGAGTGAACCAGAAGCAGGATGGCAGGAACTAGAATGGCTCTATGTGGATTAATGAGCGGTAAGCACACAGGAATGAGAACATCAAGGAGGTCAGCTACCACTCAGGAGAGCCAATGGCTGATAAAATATCTTGTATCCTGTACTTCGGCTTTTTGAGAATGCTGCGTACTACTTGGAAGTTAGGACTCTCATCTGGAAATTACATCAGACTTAACAGAGCCTTGCTCCTAACCTGGCAAACCAGACTGATAATGCGTAGCACTCTACATTCTACACATCTAATCTGGGCCTGCTCCCATCGAGTTTGTGGAATCTGACAAAGCAGATGTGATAGCAGCAGCTACGTGTGCGTCGTCCTGCGCTATCATGTTTATTTTGGTTCGGCTGTGGGCTCGGCAGCTCTTGCTTTCGTCACAGCTGTATGTCCCGCGTTAAACCATAATACTGCAATAATTCAATAAAACAAATTTTATTTATATAGCACCATTTCAGAACACATGTCATTCCAAAGCACTTTACAAATCAATTCAATCAAATCATACAGATTGGTCAAAAAATTTCCTATCTAAGAAACTCTGCAGGCGTCGAGTCCTGCTGAGTTCACTCCTCATGAAAGAGCGTAGAGCCACAGGGACAGTTGTCTGCATTGCTTCGCAGCAATCCCTCATACTGAGCAAGCATGAAGCGACAGTGGAGAGGAAAACTCCCCTTTAACCTCCAGCAGAACCAGACGGTCATCTGCCTCGACCGACTGGGGATTTGAGAAGACAGAGCAGAGACACAAAAAGCACAGAAGTACACATTGATCCAGGAACGTGATTGGCCCAAACCATTCTTGATTCGGGTAAAGAATAGTTGAGATGGGAGGAGGACAAGATGGATTGTTATGATTTTATGATCACACAAATACCACAAGCATTGAACTTGCAGGCATGGGTAGCTTGCTCCAGTTGCAGGTCAGAAAAACCCTGGAATTAGCTCACTGTTTTGGTTGATAACCATGCAAACTGCTGTTAGCAATACAAGTTGATAACAGTATGTCTTGCATAGTTCAATGCTTTCTAACAGTCAAACTTTTTACAAATACAGTGCAAAAGGGAAACTTTACAAAGTCAATTTAATCAAGTCATATGTACAGATCAGCTAAAATGTTTTCTATAGAAGAAAACCCAGCGGACCACATTGAGTCATTCACTTGCAGCTAGATGAACAGGTATCATCAATGGACAATTGCTTGCATTGTGTTATTGAATTTGCAGCAACCCCTTATTCCATGCATGCAGTCATAGTGGAAAGGCAAACTGCCCTTTAACAGGAAGAACTCTTCAGTAGAACCAGGCATCTGCCTCGACTGACTTGGGGTTTCCGAAGCTAGAGCACACAAACAAAAATAACACAGAAGATAAAAGTCCTAATGGCAACTCTGACCCATGCGTATGCTCATTTTGGAGACAGGGGAAATTGGTGACACAGATGGTAAAGTGATGAATTGCAGCTAAATGTTCAATTTTGCTCTATTTCAGACATTGCTCAGAGATAAACTTCATCATAACCATTCAAACCCGCAGTGTTACTCATGCTTGCACTGGTGACACATCACTATACAAATAATTAAAAAAATGCCCAAAAGCCATCTTAATTAAAAGTCTGCACAACATTTTATTGAGGTTTACTACCATTGCATTATTGTGGCAAAGTGTGTGGGAATTACTTTTATTGTATCTCGTGCATAATGCGGTGGATGCAGTAGCATTGTTGGAATACCTTGCAGATGGGAGAATTAAGGCTGGTTCACACATCTCCCCCCACCCAGGTCACATTGTCTCTGCTTCTTTACCCAACGCATTTTCTTTTCTTTTTGTTATGTTATGTTTTTTCTCTGTTAAAATTGGTCCACAAACTGTGGCCATTAATCTTTCCCATCGTTCATGTTTGTCTGAACTCACGTTTTATCTCGAGAGGATTCCCAAGATTTACCGTCTGACATCTGAATGATCTTAAGCAAAATCTGTTCGTGTGTGGTGTGTTGAGCTTGCCGTCTGACTGGACACCACACACTGTAAGAACAAACATGTTTTATAAGGTTTTTTTTATCATTGCAATATATATATATATATATATATATATATATATATATATATATATATATATATATATATATATATATATATATACACACACACACACACCAAAACCTATTTGTGTAAGATAGGGCCATGCAAACACAGGATAAAATAAAAATTTTTGCCAAATTTAAGTGTGGACAAGGCTTGATTCCTACTTCATGGTGAAATCCAGTAGATATTTTGGATGTGAAACTCAGAAATTCCAATTTCCAAGTTGAGACAAGATAAAAAAATACCTCTATTGTCCCCAATGCGAAAATGTGGTTGTTGCAGTGGTAAAAAAAAACAAAAAAAAAAAAAAACTAACACTGTTGCAGCTAATGCACCATTAAACTGCAATTGGAAGTCTGAGTTACAGTTTTACACTGATAACAGCACTTGAATTTAAATTGCTAAAGTGTACCAAGCCAGAACAGATTTTTTTGACCTCACCTTGTGTATAATTTTATCTGAAGTGGCAACAATTCTGATTAGAAGTTAGAAAAGGATCACTGTGTGCTAACCTTCTCTGCAAGATGAATTCTCATGGTATTTGTGCGTGAGAATCTTTTCATTTCATTTCAAAGTTTATTTGATAGGGACAGACACACATCGACACAGACAAACTGAACATGACAGCAGTCCCATGTTGGCGTCTTAGTGCAATACCTACTGCCAATTCGCAGCACTTGTCCATCTTGTTGCGCTCCCATCTCAATCGTTTGGGCCTGAACCAAAATGGGTTGGCCCTTTCACGTTGCAGTATTATGGTTTAAGGTGGGACGAACAGCTGTGACAAAAAGCAAGAGCTGCCAAGCCCACAGCCGAACCAAAATAAACATGGTAGCGTAGGAGGACGCACGAGTAGCTGCTGCTATCATCTCCGTTATGTCAGAATACACAGTTTCTTCTTTGAAAGAGGAATAGCGTAACTTCTTGTGGTTTCTCATGGCGCCTGCTGCTTAAACATTTTCATTTGTTACCATGTATGGGTAAAACCAGTCTTTGGTAGCTGGGCACTAGGTGTCGCTTCGCCCAATCGGATCGGAGAAATCTGATGAAATCCACTGCTTTTCCCAAATGGATGCAAATGGTGGCAGTGCCAGATTGATAATGTGCAGAACGTAGAGTGCTACACATTAGCATCCTAGCTTGCCACGTTAGCAGTGTGTAGCGCTTGATGCATCACCCAATGACTGGATGGCAATGGTTTAGATTATCCATCAATCAATAATCTATACCCTCTTATCCATGCAGGGATTCTGGTGGATGGGGCGAGTCAAAAGTCCATCCCTGTTGACCCATCCAGGGTAAGCCTGGATGGATCAACAAGCAGAGTACCCGGTGAGAACCCAGTTGGGATTATGTGAGAGAAAATAATAGGGATGCATTTTTTTGATACACTATAAATATGTTTTCCTCTGCCCCATCACACAATCTCCATCCTACTGCTTTTGTCTCTTTAGCCTTATATTCTGAATGAATCCAACACTTCCATGATTTGAATATTGGACGGGTTGCCATATCATTGCCGGAGTGACCTAACATCTTCCTGCTCTAACGTGAGATTGATATTTTTGGACTGTTGAAAGGAGCTGAAGTACGTAGACAAAGGAGGGGACACATAAACCCCACGCAGAAAGGCCACGGTCTGGATTCGAACCCTTGACCTTAAAGCTGCAAGACAACATTGCCAGATTCTCCCACATCATGTAGCCAGAAAGTTATTTGCTCACATTTGTAGCTTTGATTCTGTTGGACAAAACAAACTGATTAGAATAGACCTCTAAATGTCCTTTTAATAGTTGTTTTAATGTGGTGCCATTCTCAGAATGAAGCAGCCTCATTTTTTAAACATCTGAAGCCAGATGGTGAGTGTGTTGATGTTCCCCAGGCCGGCTTACTAGTGCAAGGTGATGTGATCCCCAAGAGCTTAACACCAGCATGACTCTGCTTCCTGTGTCAGCACCTTAAGACCTTTCAAGGCAGCATCTGTTCCTGTTTATCCTCTACACTTGCAGAGGCTTCCCCCGAGTCTATGAAACTGTGGTGTGGACGACGCTTCTTTTTTAAAACATAAAGGCACAGGCAGCTTAACGCTCAAATTCTTCTTCATGTATTGTGATGAAGTGTAGGTGACTGAAGAGACCTAGGAGAGATGGGAAGACACGCCACCCATGGCCTCAAAATGCCTCTTTCTGTTAGTCTGACCTGCTATATTTCACTGCAGGTCATTGTGCTGATGAATTGAAGACAGCAGGAGCTGAAAAGAGCATGAGAGATGGGTCAGAAAATTAATACGCCCTTGACTTTTGGGACTCTGTCAGCACTGATTCACTCTGTCATGTTAGCTAGTCTCACAGCGCCATTCTCCAAAGGACAGATATGGCAGCTGTGCTTTCTGCAGCACCACCTGGCCAATGACCTCTGGCTCAAATTGCTGCCGAGAAATGGATAGCCGCTGCTGCATTTAAGGCCGTTCACAAGATCTCGTATCACCAGCTCTCGCGATAATATTTCTTGTCAAAGGGAAGACTTTTGGAGAACTATCTGGTTGCTGTTAGCACGTGATTTCAGACAGAGAAGTAAGTCTAAATTAATACTTTCAGCCCTGGGTATGAATATTAGTGCTTGAAGCACACACAAGGGTCGGTCTCTGACAAATGTGGACATTCAGAAACTGAAAGTTTTGCTCAATGTTCTTTGCAAAATAGCTCAGGTTATGTTCAGAATGTATGAAGGTACCATATATGTGCATATTCATTTTCAATCTCTACAGATTCTCAACTCGACTTAGGTCTAGTCTTGTATAATTTGAGCACATAAATACTGATCAATACATTTCAAAATGAGATACAAGAGGTGCCATTGTAGCTCTGGTTGTATGATGAGCTTCAGCCATAGTCCCATCAATTCTTCCTAGGTTCCCTGTTGTAATATAAAAACTACCCACACCACCATGTGTGACCAAGATGTTGATCAGGGTAATAAGGGTGCAGTTTTATGCCACATTTAGTGCTTTTTATTGAGGACAAAAAGTTACATTTTGGTTTGAAAAGATCAGAGGTTCTTCTTCTACTTTTGTTTCCTGTATTCCCCATATGACCTGTGCAAACAGAAGTTAAAATTGCTTTCTTTCAGCAATTGCTCTCTTCTTGCCTCTCTTCCATAAAGGGTGGATTTGTGCAGTACAAGACTAACAGTTGTTCTGTCCCCAGATTCTCCCACTTGGTACTCGCCCCCCCCCTCTAAAAATGGTTCTCTTTGATCTGCCTATACCTGTAGATCGATGACCATGTTCAGATGATTAGCTGAACATTGCTGAGTGAGTAGAACAAAGCTGAAAATATTACTCTTGACCTTGTTTATGCTATTTTACCTGGTCTTCATGAGCTTGGTTTGTCCACTAATGTTATATATTTTATTTAGGGGTACCAGTTTAAAGGGAGCACACTTTTACATTTTTAATTTTTTTTCACTTTCATAACCTTTTTTACCTATTTTCCTTTTCCTTTGCAACTGTACACTACTTTGTGTTCGTGTATCCCATTAAGTCCTTAAGATATATATGTTTATGGTTGTAGCATACTGTGCATGATAGGTAAGTAGGTTTGAATACTTCTGAAAGGTAATATTATCAAGTGGCTGGGCTTAATCTGCACTGATGTTTATTTGGTGTATGAAGGCACATTTTTGTTGAAACAACAATCAACATTTGTCACGAGCCAAAATACCACATGTACTAGAAACCCTTTGTAGGGCTTTACAGGCAAGAGAAGCTTAGTCAAAGCAGATTTGCTGCTGTTACTTCATCTGGGGTTTGTACATGAGCCTCCAGGTCAAGTCAGCCCCTACATCATGCTACAGCTACTTCTGCCGAGCGCGATCACATGTGAACTGACATTGGACAGAGCAAAGACAGCTAAATTAGACCCTGCAGATAGCAGTGGGGGGGACTTTTCCCCTCAGCATCAGCAGGGAAACGAGGAGTCAGGGAATCAGACGGAGCAGATTAGCGGTCCAGAAGCCAGTGCGGCTGGGGGAAAATGTGCCTCTGATGATAATGAGCCTAACAGAGCATCCACTGCCGGCTTCCTCGTGATGTTTCACCAAAAGACATCAACTGCGTCAGCCAGAAACCCAAGCTGTTTCCAACGGGAGGAGCTGTGTGTGTTTTTTTTTTGCTGCTTGTCTTGCAGCAGAAGCTTCTCCCTCAGAGGTGTGTTGCAAACAGCCGAGCTCAAAGCAGCCTTTGTGCTTCGCTCAGACTCAAACAGAGTGGGCCGACACCATTCAGCTGGTGTTTACACGTTATCCGAGAGACACCCATCAGACGGAGGAAGGTGAAAGTAAAAGTGGGCGCTTATCAGCGGAGGGGCCCCGTGACTGTGACAGGACTCATTCTCCCCTGCTCCTGGACGGCTCTCAAAATAAACAGCTGCTGACCTAGAAGCGCTCTCCTTGTCGTCTCGCGCATCGCGTGGCACAGCCCCGCCGAAGTCCGCAAACCACTAAATTACATACATCATATTCCCACCGCTGGACGGTTACATGTGAAGACGCTGTCAGTGAGACGTGACGGCTCTTAGACAAGCAGGCACCAAATAATTGAACGTCACGACTCAATTAAACGTCTCAGTCATGTTGGCGGAGGTTGGCAGCTCCGGTAGCAAAACGTTCAACATCATAAAAGAACATCTGGACGAGCAGGCTTCTTCTCTTAAATGTCGAGTCTTCATGTACGTCGTGTTGTTATTCATTAGAGTTAGCGGCAACAACTAGTGTTGCACAAGCCGGCATGAGAGTGCAAGCCCCCATAATTGCTAAACCACTGGAAGAGGAAATGTAATCATATACAGTATACAAATTATGGCCCAATAAAGATTAGAGGAACAGCATGAACGAATTAAAGTGCTGTGAAAACGGAAGGATTAGCGCAATTACGCTCATTACGCAACATCCATCTCTCTGGCCTGAGTCTGGGGCTGAGAAGCACAAAGAGCAGGAAGGTGAAATCCATAAAAGTTGGAGGGAGGGGAAAAGGCGGAGGGCTGCAAGGAATGCTGGAATCCCTTAATGCACACATCCAGTCTGAAGGAGCAAAATTGCAACATGCCTGAACAGCAGTCGCAGGAATCATAAACGGCGCTGGGAGACTGCCGCGGCAGAACTCGCGCTCCCTGCGGGCCTGACAGGAAAACAATATATGGTCATGTAAAAAAACATGAAGACATCCTTCCACAGTCTGTGTATTGTTATGTCATATTTGATCATATAGATGTTTGATATCAGTTTCACCAATGCTTAAAATATTTAAGCAATATAAAAGACAAAAAAAACTTTTCTGTAACTAAGAAAATAGTAATTTCTGGAGGAGAATAAAGAAGGACACTCAGACATTGTTGCATTTAATGATGAGAACACTGTTACTCAGCATTTTGAAGGAAGTTTTCAATAAGTTTTAAATCTTAGATATTTAGTCTCGCGTGCTCCTGATTGTTAAAGTAAGCGTGAACACCACGGGGGAGATTGAAAGAGCTGTTTACGGCCTTATGAAACAACACGTGTTGGACATAAGGCTGTGAGTTGTCAGTTAAATGATTCAAAAACATACAAAGAAATGCAATATAGCCATTGCACTCTATCTAAAAAAATCTATAAGTGGTGGACATTCAAAACAACTGCCAGCATGCCCAGATCTGATCACCCAAGCAAGTTAACCCCAAATGCAGACCACAAGATACTAGAAGTGTCCAAAAAATCCCAAGATGTTATCCCAGGACTTACAGATGGCTCTGGATACTCTTGATATGAAAGTCTATGTCTTTTCTCGCTTTTACTCAATTCAATACACCTGAATCAAATGAATGGTTCAATAGCAGGCGACTGCAATGCTAGCAGACATGCTAAATGAGAAATTCAACCATTTCAATCAGCTGTTTTGGAGCAAGTATACATTTAAAACCTGCAGGACAGCGGCCATTTGGGACAGGAGCTTAAAACTCTTGCTGTAAACAAAGACTTCTGCAATAATATTCTTTGGGGAAGTGAATAAAAAACGTAATTATTTTGACCACAGTGACACAGATTCTTAAACCAAATAGAGGATACAGGTAATAGAACCTTTCACTAAGTGTGAAGCATCGAGATGGGAATGTCGTAGTTTGGGGATTCTTTGCTGCAGCAGGAACTGGCTAGCAAAACCATTACAGAGTGGTGCTGTAAAGAATTTAAGTTGTACAAGAACTGAACCCCCGAGCAGGACAGTAACCCAAAATATACCGGTATATGCACGAAGAACCAGATAAGAATTAAGAAAAGGAAAGAGCTGGTCCGCAGCACAGTCCACAAGTGGGGATCAAAGGCAAAGGCCTCAATATCCCAGAAACCTCTCAGACATCTCACCGCTGAGTAGTGAGGTTGAAAGGATAGTGAGGGGTCAAGGATGACACCCAGGCTCGTAACCTGGGGGGAAGGTGAAATGGTGGAATTATTAATAATATGGGACAAGTTGTGCAAAAATATATGAGCATCTCTTAACAAACTGAAAACATATTCTTGTCCTATTCTTTTTAGATGCCTGTAAGTCACACTATGGAGCACTATGAAAATGTGCTGAGTGAATATATCAAGTTTTTTTAGTACATTCCCTTCACGAGCCGAACTGGAGCCGACAATCATGCTCCCAGACTTATCTGGGCCGGGGAATTTGTCAAGCAGGCTCCCAGACGATGGGGAAATAAAATCCTTGCTGGGATTGAGCCAACCATTTGTTGTTTCTTGGTAATAAAATCAGTTCTGCACAGTTAAGCAACAGGAAAGCATTCCCATTCAGCAGTGATAATGTCAGAACATCATTCCTTAATTACTTTTGCAAATTTGAATGCTAATGGCGACAGCGAATTCGTGACCAGCCATTTACCTCGAAGCTGCTTAGCACCTATATGTGAAACAAAGCTGCTTTAACAACTTGCCTATTAATTCTGAGTTTGCTCAGTGGGAGGATTCTGACACTGTTATGACGATAATTAGACTGCAGTGACAAAGGTGCTGAAGATGAGAGTGGTGGCAGTCTCAGAGTGTTGATTGGGATAATAAGGATGATGATCATTATAGCAATGATTACATCTATAAGCGGGCAGACAGAAGGATGCCTGTTTTTGTTTGACCTCATCCTATTGAGGTCTCGTGAAATGTTCTGGTAGGACTCATGCAATGATTTGAAAAGTTTAACCACCCATGACGCTGCATTGCCTTGTAAAAGTATTCACACCTCATTGAAACTTTTCACACATTGTAACATTACAACCACCAGCTTGTATTTGTGACTGTCTGGAAAAATGTATTTTCTTCTTTTTTGAGGCAGTGTCATACAAAGTAGTGCATAATTGTTCAGTGGGAGTTATCAGATGCCTCATTTACAACATGTTTTTCCAAGTAGAAATTTTTAAAGTATGACATGTGTTTGTATCTCTCCCTGATCCAACACTTTGCAGAACCACTGTTTTTGTAATAATTGTTGTTTTATTGGATTTGTGTCCACTAGCTTTGCTGATTCCTAGACTGATTTTTTTTTTACCCATTATTTTGTTAAAAAACTCAAACTTAGTCAGATTTGATAGTGAGTGTCTGTGAACATTAAAAAGCCAGATTTATGGAGCGTACATATGATAGTGGTCCTCTCAAGATATTATTCCATCTGACCAGTGGAACTCTGTAGCTCCTCCAGAGCTGCTTTGCTTGTTCAGCTTTTAAATTTACGTTGATGTTCGTGGCTTGGTTGGTTTGCAGTTTTGCCATAATCTTTCCATTTTCAAATTAAAAACCATGCATCATTTCCCTTCGAAAACACAATCATGTGCTACTTTTTGTTGGTCTTTTACATACCTCTCAATAAAATACATTGAGGTCTGTGCCTGTAGCATTGAAACATCTGAATTTGTTCATGAATATGTTTGCAAGGCAATGCATATTTGCAGACTGCATAAGGATCAGCATCAGCTCCAAGTCTGTTCTCCAAGCAGAAGAAGCAGTGTCTTGCATAGGTTGGCAGAATGTTTTTGAAGGGCGCTTATCTCTCTGTGGATCACACATTCTCATTCCACTCTGTCTCTCCCCGCCTTACTGAAATGACAAATCTGTCAGAGTTCCGAAAAGCCCAGTTAAAGTCAAACAGGTCTATAATCACCCCCCCCCCCCTTCAAATCATACCCCAGCTGAATACCTAGAGCAGGAGGATGTTGCGGGGTGCATGGTTCATGTTTTTACCCTCTCGGAGGATGAGGCATCTAAGTTCATGCTCATACTTCAGAAGTTCAAGGAGAGGAAAAAGGGAAAGGAAATCTGAACACATGACCCTCTTAAAGGATACGCCTCAACTGGCCCTTTGTGTTGGCTTTGCCTGACAGACACCAGGTGCAGGATAAAAAAAAAAGTCTCCAAGGGGGGGATGAGAGGTGGAAGAGGAGCTTCACTGGATCAGAAAGCCATGAACAATTCTGCAACAGAAGACCAAGCATAACATCAAGCCTGTTCATTTAAACATATGCATGCATTACTCATTTCATTGGATATCATCCTGGCACACAGATGATAAGCGGCCACTTTTACACAGTGAAACGCAGGACAGCGGTAGATACCACCATTTTTTTAAGTACTTTAAAACCCCTTAAACCCATAGGGTTTGGAAAGCAACTTCTATCTAAAATTACATACCTGATATAAATAAAGGAGAGCTCCAAAGCTAAAATGTAAATGTAAACTTTTGGTATGTGTGTGAAGGTAAGGCATTAAAGAATATTTCCCAGTCGAATCACTAATGCAAATGTCACTATGTCCGATTTGTAGGTGGTTAAACAAAAAAAAAAAATCAATTTTTTTTGAGCATTGCCTAATGTTTTTCTCTCTCAAAATAAACAATGCAAAACACCATGCATACACTTTCAAAATTTAGAAGATGCCTGAGACTTTATCCACATCTTGACTATAATTGCAGAACATTTGGACGGAATCAGCTGAAGCCTATTTGTTACACAATGGTTTTAGTGGGCAGTGTGCCTGGCACAGCTGATTTTGGCACAATTTAGCCAAATGTGCCAAAACTGTAACAAATGTGTTTTGGAATCGAGTCAAATAAAAGTGCTGAACAAAGACACATGTTAAAGATTTAATGTGACTTTAATGTGTTTATTAAAATTGCAGGCTAAAATTAAAGTTGCATGTGACTAAGATAACAACTTCCTTCTTGTCAGAATTTAAAAGCAGAAAATTTAAAGTCATCCAGGTATGAATTTCATGAAGACAAGCATATGGTCTAAGTAATTTGTTGGATTCATCAGGATTTATGGAAAAATCATCATCAGCATAACAGTGGAAATGAATCCCATGCTGTCTGATAATTTTACCAATCGGAAGCATATATATAGTAAAGAGCATTGGCCCAAGGACTGAACACTGTGGTACTCCACAAACGAATCTAGAGTTTGAAGAAATTGTCATGTTTGGACCAGAATCCTAATTAAATTAAGCTTCTTTATCAATCACTTCATCTGGATGGCATTAAATTGGCCTCTGGACATAAAGTAAAAAAAAACTGGTGTTATTTTTGACTAGAACATGCCATTTAAATCTATTATTAAACGGGTTTCCAAGGTTTCCTTTTATCACCTCTGGAATATCGCCAAAATTAGAAACATTCTGTCTAGGAGTGATGCTGAAAAAATTGTCCATTCATTTATTACTTCAACAGTAGACTATTGTAATTCTTTACTATCAGGAGTCCACACAATGCAGTTTCAAAGCCTTCAGCTGATTTCTGATGAAAATCAGAGGGATCATAGTTCTCCAATTTTAGCTTCCCTTCATTGGCTTCCTTTTAAATCAAGAATAGAATTTAAAATTATCTATCTCACATATAAAGCCCTTAATAATCAAGTTGTTAATCAATTATCCCTCTACTGATGTAAACCAGGTAAAGTGAGGAGAGAGAAGAGACATTTTCTGATTCTCGCTTGTTTTCTTTGCCCAGATCCATTGGAATTCTCTCCTCTGTTGCCTTTGATTGTTATCACTCTCTCTCTTTCTTCCTCTCCTCCTTCATCACTACGTTTGACCTTAGATGTCTTACCTGACAGCTTCCCTGATTTCAGCCAATTGAGCTTATTTGCGAGAATGATTAAAGTAGAGGCCACAAGGTAGGTGTGCATATACAGCTAAATGCGTAGAAGAAGATAACTTCTATATTTCATCTTAAAATGAAGCATAGATGAACTACATTTTACATTTTTGTGTGAATACATTTTTATTTATTTATTATATTTACAGTTTTGATTCAGATTTTTTACAAAGTATTTATTGTGTCAGATCGCCATTACATTTTTGGCGCACCCCCTAGCAGCAGCTCGAGCACCCCCAGGGGTTTTCATACAGTCATCGGTTTAAATGCCATGTAATTATCCCCTCTTAAAGGTAGAGTTGCTGAGTTTTCCAGAAATGCAACAAAGAACCGTAAATCCCTTTTTGAATAACTGCGCATGTGCAAGACCATCTTACCTGCTCTTCTGCTCCTCAGGGGGATACGTGAAGAAAAATCTCTCTCCCCCTCTTAGGGAGTGAGAGACGAACAAACAAGCCGTTTCTTTCTTTTTGCAACCCTGAGTTGGATGTATACCAACTAGCTGTTGAATTTATATGACGCTGAAGAACCTGGAGAGAGCTCCCTTCCTCATTACACTATCCACACTGTGGAAAGCATCAGATTTGCAGTGAAACAAGCCCTTAGCATGATGCCACGATGCTTGATGGTTAGGACCGCATTTTAGGGTTTGAAAAGCCTCACCTTAAATCCTCCTAGCATGTTTCTTTGTGGCTGAATAGCTTAGTCTAGGCTCAGTTAAAGTTTTTTTTTTCCCGATTACATTTGCGAGCAGCTGCAAATTTCATGCTTGAACCTGGCTTTTTTTGGAGCAGGTGCTTCTTTCTTGGCCAGAGTGAACATCGACACTGATTTGGAATGGATAAAGTAGGCTAACATAAAGCTTCTGGAATGGTTCTAAGCTCAACCCAATTGGAAATGAATGGACTATATAAGGATATATACAACAGAGAAAATATTTAGTATGTTTGGTGAGGTCAGAAGAGGGGGTTGTGGAATGGCGTCTACAAGATCTAGACACGATTTATGCTACAAGAATAGGGCTGGACGATAAATCAATAACAATATATATCGATCGATAGATGTGTATCGATCATAGAAAAAAGAATCAATAAAAAGTTCAATAGAATAACACTTTTCCTTTCTTATGCATTCTAGCCATGTAAGTTAATATTACAGGCATTACTTCCTCCCAACCAATCACAACGCAGACCCAGGAAGCTCCACCCCCTTCAGAGAGTTCAGAGAGCACGCGTTATGTTGTTCTTTTTTTAAAAACTTGTAGTTTTGATAAAAAGTTGGTTGAATAAAAGGGTGAGTTTAAATTCGGTGTTTGTTTTCTGTATCTAAAAATCAGTCACTGAACAACAGCACAAAATAGCCAGGGCTGCACTTACAATAAATGTTTTGAATTTGTTGATAATTATCGATACCGATCAATATGATTTCTATTTTTTCAATATGCTTTTTTTCTATATCGTCCAGCCCCTATACAAGAAGTCAGAAAAGAGCCAGATGTATAACCACAGATCCCACCAATCCAGACAATGTACTGTTTGTCCCACTTCCAACAGGTAAACGATTCACAAACATTAAAACAACAAACTAATAGACCTAAAAACAGCTTCTTTCCAAAAGCTGTGAGGGCTATCGGCCAAGTTCATAGTCTGTTACATGTTCCAAACACACAGGGCACATCACAAAAGAGGAGATGAGACGTTCTGGCCGTGACTGGATGACTGAGGCAGGTATATGTAGACAGGTGAACAGGTGAGCAGAGTTCAGTGTAATCAGTGGCAATAGGTGGAGCTGATCTACAGTAGAGTAGAGTGATGGCTGGAGGGAGACTGAGCTGATTGGATGATTACTTAGAGGTGAAGGCTGATCCAAGAAAAGTCCAAAAAAAAAAAAAAAAAAAACTAAATCATGACAAAAGCATCTGTAACGGGACTGCTATCTGTCTTTTGGACTCAAAAAACAGTATTATTAGCTGCTATTATTAGTGATTTGCATGCTTAAAGCTTCTCAGGAAGTGTTGGTCAGCGCAATCTGATTTTAAAAAAAGGGGTTTGGAAAGATTAGATCTTGTTGTGGCCGCCTGTTCTGAGTCGGCGTCTGTCTCATCACAAATCTCATTATGGTCACACATAATGACACTAAAGATTCTTGATTTGAATACAAACCAGTGAACTCTAACAAAAAAGCATTAACAACCAAAATTTGTATGACATACATGAATGAAGCTTTCTGACTGAAACTGTCTCTAAATTGAAGTTATAGCTTTACCCTTCAAGCCCAATCTCCTTTCCATGCAGAGTAAAGTGTTCTCAGTATAGAAGCCTCCACTTTAGCTTTGTCTAACCCCATAGCAGAAAACCTATAACAGTATTGCTTAGTGAACTGTTTTTCTCTAAACTTAACAGAGTGAGCTTTCATACCTTTTCTGAGAGAAGGAAAATTAGGTAGAAAACCTATATTGGAAAAATTGGTATTCCAAACCAGTCTTAATTTCAAGTCCCATCACTAAATAACCGGGCCTTTCTGCACGTCTGTGTGTCCAAACCCAGAAACACACTGGGAAGGAGAGGATGAATGTGTAATAACATTTATTGTACAATCAGTGGAAAGTATGAATGTAGAGCAGGAGCTGATGAGTTAAACAGCAAACCAGGAAATGATCTGAGGAAGGCAAGAGTGACATTAGTGTTCCTCTGAGGTAAATCACCGTGCGGTAAGTAATAGATCTGCTCTCACTTGTGTCATGGGAGGTATTGCCACTGTTGGAAGACAAGATGATGATCCTGAGGTGGCTGAGGTAAAAGGCTGACATGTAGCCGGAGGTAACTGGGCACTGATTCCCGCTGTTTAGGCCGGCTGATCTACAGAGTAGGTGGACAAAGGTGGACAGGCAGGAGAGTTACGGTGCACAGGCTGATCTTTTCAAGCCTTTATTTTTGTTAATCTCGATTTTCTGCTTACAGCCAATGAAAACAAACATTGAGCATTAGAATATTACATCAGAGTAAAAAACAAAAACATTTTTAATACAGAAATGTGGGGTTAATGAAAAGTATGTTTAATACCTGCTTAAAGATTGTTATTTTCAAGTTACTTACAGGCCTCAATGCAACGCAATGACATAATACAAACCTTGACACAATTGATCTCTGGATAACGGATTATAAAATGATTCTCAGTATCATAACCAAAATTTAAAACAACACCAACAGCCTAACTCAACTGCGGACATTTCATTCCCCCCCCTAAAACATTCAGCCCTGCACGATATTAACAGGAATCATAGAAGGCTTGATCACATGAGCGCACGTTGCTTAGAAAATCAGACTGTGTGATGTTACATTCACTTGATTGATCAAACCTTGCTAAACGTTTTTGAGTTTTGCATATTTATCTTGTATGAATACAGTCAACGCAGCTTTGAGTTGAAAATATATTTTCTAAGCTAAACATCAGAATTTCATCTTAAGCACACAGAAATGAACTGACAAAAACCCTCAGTTACACGCGCACGCACACACACACACACACACACACACACACACACACACACACACACACACACACACACACACACACACACACACACACACACACACACACACACACACACACACCAATGAGAGACAGGCTCTAATAGGAGATAATGGATTCTGGGTCAACACCTGGTAATCCTTACATCAGAGAGAAGGGAGCGCCTTGACATTTTCCAGAAAGTGCCGTACAACATGCCTGTAATAAGAAGGTCAACTAAATTTCACATCAGGGCAATCTGGAACAAAGAAGGCCCACAAGCAGAATATGTCAGGCTTTTAGATTTAAAATTGAAAAATGAACCTATTACTTCATGACTCCTGAAGGCAAAATTTTAAAGGAAGGGGTAAGTTGTGAAATCAACATGTGAGCCCTCATCCGTGGGAGATTTTTCTATTTAATTACTGGGTTAGTGAATTGAGCTTCAATTTTGGCAAAGCCCGTAAAAAAGTGCAGCCTCAGCTGCATTTATGGGCTGGTTTTGGTTCCTTATGCGTTTGCGAGGGTGCACAGACATCTGCGTGACCAAAGTTGTTAAAAAAAAAAAGTACTTTTGAATAATCCAACATTTATAGACATGTAAAGGAAGCACTTGTGGGGGTCTGCTTGCCATCCAGTTTTAGCAGATCTTTGGTTTAATATCCCAGCAAATTAAGACTTCCAGGGTAATCTAGGCACCAAATTAGGACAAAAAAAAGCTTCAGAGGGCAGAGAGTTAGTGGTCTTAGCCAGATGATGATATTTTTAGCTTTCGTCTCCCTCTGGTTGGCTGTGAAGCAGGGAAGGAGGAGACAAAGTGAAAGTCCAGTTCAGGAGTTTTGATTTTGGCCTCTAAGTCTGGCAACACAATAGCGCCCCCTGCTGCATGACCAAACCCACCCCTCTTACCCTAGCTTTACACAAGCACACAGACGCGCCTCACCTGCCCTGATCCCCCCCAAACTCTGCCAGCAAGAGCTTCGCCCTGCTTGGTGTTGTGACCCCATGACTGCCTTTCATGTGGACCCATCACAATAATGAACTCCTCAGCCCTTTGACTCCTCCTCACCACACAGACCTTCAGGAAAAACAAAAAAAACTAAACAAGCCTCTATTTTTTTTCCCAGAGCCTTGCATTCCTCCAAGTTTGGCTCGGAGTGCAACCCTCAGAACCACATCTGGTTTTGCTTTGCTGAGATCCCCCCCCCCAAACTTTGGAGGGGGTCTTAAAAGAACAGCTTTGAGCTATAAATGGAGGACTGTGCTGCTTATTTGTACATTGTACAATTAAATTACAAGGGCTGTAATTGGTTACTTCCATAATTGCATTGAAAGTAATTCATGTTGTGCCTTGGGGACGCCAGACGCGATAAACTGAAATGATGACAGTAGCAGAGTAAGTAGACATTTATTGGATCTTCTCTGCAGATCCTGTCATTTCAGCTGCAGGAGGATTGTTGCGAGGGAGTTCTTATGGAATTGGTAGGGGTGGTGGCAGTGCTGGAGTGAGCATGTAGTGTGTGTGTGTGTGTGTTAGTGTGTATGTGTGTGACACTGAGTCGTACTATTATTACAGAGCCACTGGAGGGCAGTGAAAGAACTGCATGTGGCACGGAGGATCATCACAAGTATATGCATGTAAGCCCGGTAAACAATCAGCGGAGTGTGAAAGAGAGGTCATGCATCATTGGCCTAGAAACACAAACATGGACCTCTGCCTCGCATTTCTCCCCTTGAGCTCTCCTTCTCCGCACTTTGCCGCGTGCAAACGTATGGGGGTGGAAATATTGTGATCGACACATTTGGAATTGGCTGAGAGCTTTTGTTGTTTGTCCTGTAACACGGCAGGTAGAGGCTCACGCGGCAGATGCCGTGCAGAGGAAAGGCACCGGGTGCCGCACAGCCCCGGAAGGGAGAATATAATAACGATACGACAATAGAGCAGGACCGGTGCAATTACACCAGCTTGTTGCTGCTGTTTCTCGGGGGAACACTTCTGTATGTAAATTAACTGAGACAAATGTAGAAGGGAACAATCCGGCTGCAATAATGGCAACATAATAAAGCCATGCTAGCTAAACAGATGTAAAGTATGTACAGTGCCTAGCAATGTTAGACCATGCCATGCATTTGTATTGAGACCTCCCTGAGTAAATACAGGATTTTGGAGAGCCACCCTCACTGTGTTTACAGTTGCAGGTCATATGGTATATGTCTTTGTCAGCTTTGTGCATTGAAAGATTGAAATGCGTGCCTTTTCTTCTGAGCAGAAAAAGCTGATTAGGTCAGTCAGATGGGGAAATAGAGTATCTTTATGAAGAGTCTTGCTTTCCAGCCTTGATTCTCAGTTGGACTTAGGTCTGAACTTTGACTAGGCCATTCAAACACTTATATGTCTTGATCTAAACCATGCCACTGTAGCTATGACAGAATGTATAGAGTTGTTGTCCTGTCAGAAAAAATCAACTCAGTCGGGTGCAGCCCCTGATCTTCTCATACTGAGCCTGCTTCTGTCGGGAGTGTCTTCCCGTAAAAAGCAAGTTATCCATTTCTACTGTCGCCGCGAGCTTGCTCGGTCCGGGCTGTTGTCGCAAAGTTAATGCCCTGCGACTGTTTGCTTTAATCGTTGTCGAACCGCTGTGTTTTACTATTTTAAGCATGGTGCTCACATTGTTTTGATTGTCAGCTGTTCTCCAGAAGGCCGCCCCAGCTCCTGATGACGAAAGCACTTCTTTCCTCTGACCCAGCAGTAAACTGGTGCTGGGACGGCACTGTTTTTTCCGTGCTCATGCCCGAGTTTGGGTGACGGAAACGTCAAGAACCAGTGCTTGGTAAGCTTTAGCACCAGTTAATCGCCAAAACTGGTTTGCTGGAAAATGGGATGCTTTTAAGTCAACTAAAATTCTGTCACAGACCTCTTAGGGCCTCCATAAAACAGGGTTTTACTGGGATGGAGTTACACAGATAGTACTTATTTAGGTGACTTTTGAAGGGAACGGATTGCACTGGATTTTATGACGGAACGTGGAAGAAAACTGGATACTGTTGCTCCCAGATTTTTATTTTTAGCAAACCTTTTCCTTATACTTCACATTTACGCAACACTTTGTATTGGTATATTATGTAAAATTCTTATAAAACACATTTACATGTGACACCATGGACAAAAGTGAAAGGGAGAAGAATACTTCTGCAAAGTAACATGTACAATTCCTACCCCAGTGAATGCATCTTTTGTCAGGCTGATCCACACTTTCCTGGGACTGGAAGTAACAAAAAGCAGTTTTTGTTGCAGCAGCAGTAATTATCTTGTAATGGACAAATACAATTGACTAAACAAAATGAGTATTCATGGTGTCAGCGCATTATGATGTAACGTGTTTTTGGGATGGCAAAATAAAATGTGTTAAAATCAGCCTATTGTATTAATCAGACTTGCCTAAACTACTGACAAGGTAGACAGCGGTAGGCGCAACGTTTCAGGGCGGGTTAGGTGAAACTACATTCAGAGTTGAAGAGCGCGTGAGGACAAGAAGCTGCTGGGTAAACCTGAGCCGAGTCTGAAATGTATTCGGGCCAAGCGAAAGCCTCTTCCCGGGACTGCTCTAGCACATCAGAAGGAAGAATGTCTTTTTAGTGCAAATCACAACGCGCAGCTCAGCAGGCGATTTGACTGGAACGCCCTCAACTTAGAAAATAAAAACTAAAAAAAAAAATGATCTGACAGGGTGGACAGAGGATCGAGCTGATACCCTGTTTGTTTTTAAGCTGTCATTCACCTGTTCATTCGCATTTCATCAGCAGGCGAATCCTCTGAGGCTGCGTCGTCGGGGCGTGACAAGCGCCGCCACTGCGCTCCCAGCCTTGGCCAACCTTCCCACCTTCAAACAGTGTTTGCATTGATTGGTTTTCAGGTATCCAAAAGAGAACTTGAACGTCCTCAAAAACTGTCAACTTTGGTTGTACAGTTTGATGTCTCAGCGGGCTTGAAGCCTAAGCCTCACCCAATGAGTAGGCAAAACACACAAAACAGCCTTTAGCTTTTGTTCCGCACATCTTTTCAAGCACTTTTGTCCTTCCGCGGTGGGATTGCACACACTTTGAACATCTTTTGTTTTCTGGTGTGGCAGGTCTTCCTTCACCCGTATCGCTTGTCTGTTTGTGTCTTTTCAAAAGTTATATTTCCTGGTGGTCTGTTTGCAGCCCCTTTTGTGTTTCTTGTTTTGTGTTTGTCACTTCATGAATGGCTCTTTGTGCTTGGTTTGCATCTCTGTTCTAGACATTTCATGGCTCTTTGTGATCATTTGGCTTACTACCCAATAAGGGGAGCCAACAGTGAATTCAAACAGAAAAGACAAAACAGACAAAAAAAAAACGTACTCCTCAGAGTTGTGGTGCCAGGGATGCCAGGTTGGGCCTAATTCCCAGTGGTGATGTTCAGAAAATCCTCCCATCCTGATCACCAAAGATCACACTGTGCATTCAATATCCTATTAGGCTAAACCATGAAAGAAAGTAGGTTACTGCAGAAAATGTATTTTTTACATCTTTCAGTTACGCAAGCCACACACAGTGATGTATCTTGGTCATCATGACAAGTCTGGCAGCAGAGCAATCAAGTCACAGCTTTCTAATTTGGATTACAGGACCCTTGTGGCCCCGATGTGGAGGGAAATGACAAACACGCTGCAGTTCATGGCGTTATTACGGTCCATGCTTTGACAAATCATCAACGTTTTTAGGGAGAGGGTTCGAAAGTTGCACGCAATCTCAACATAAAGTGTCTTTCAAAAGTATTAACACCCCAGAAAATATTTTGTAATGTTACCGTCACAAAGTTTATTGTGTTTTATTGGCATTTTATGTGACATGCCACCACAAAAGATGTAAATAATTGTGAAGGGAAGAAAAGTAATACATGGATTTACTTGCTATTTTACTAATAGCATTATAAAAAGTCTGGCCTTTACTACAATACCCAAAATGAACTTATTTGCAAGCAATGGCCTTCAGGTGCCCCCTGTACATAATAAATATATACCTGTGTATAATTTTACCTCTGTATTGACACAGCAATTCTTCAGGCCTCAAAGAATATTAGTGAACAAACATCATCTAGAAGATTAAGGAACACATCAGACAGATCAGGAGGAAAGTTTAAAGCAGGGTTTGGTTATAAAATTATGATTATGATTTGAGAATGCCACAGATCACTATACAACCTAAATGTACAGGCAGGGCAAAAGTAAAAAGTAAAAAATCAGAGCATCAGTCAAAAGGCCCATGGTAACTGTGGGGGAGCTGCAGAGATCCCCGAGTCAGATGGGAGAATCTTTGTGATAGAGCAGCAAAAAGAAAGCTATTCTTCAAAGAAAGTCACCAGAATTTTTTTTTTTTGCAGTTTGCCCCCAGACATGCTGAGAATACAGAAACCTAAAGAGGATAATCTAGTCAGATCAGACCAAATATATTATATTTTTTTGGCTTTAATAAAGAAGACAACATGTGGTTCAAAATGTATGTTTCACATCAACCTGAACATTCAAATGCACACCCCAATTTTCTGATTTTGTGTTGGTCTTTATAATAAAATAAATCCAACTAAATAAAGTCCATATTTTATTTGCATCATGACAAAATGTAAAAAGAAATAAAATTTAATAAAAAAGAATTTGAAGACAGTGTAAATGTCTGACTTCTGTTCTTAAGGTGGTAAGCCTAACTGTGTGGCTGGTGATGCTGTTTCTTTTCTTCACACAGATATTGTGCTATGCAATGTGTATCACACAGAGAACATGGTGAGATCAACATCTATAGATTGACAGAGGTACCAGGAGGATACGTGAGAGCCAATTTGTTGGCGAAAGATCCGGGATCTGAGCAGCTGATCCCTTCGGATAGAACCCGCAAAGACCATCTTGGCTCCTTGCAAATATATTGCACCATCTTCCTGCCCTAGTTGTTTTCCCTTATTACCACCCCATGGTTATTCTGAGAGGCATCTGTTTTCAGTTTACAGCTAACAGGTTTAATGGCAGAGATGACCTAAAATCCATATTTAGTTGTAGGGCAGTAATAGACAGATGAAATCCAATGAAAGCGGAGAGTTGTTTACACCCCCTACTGCTACTCCGGGCGATAGAACTATAAAATATTTGCAGATATTGCAGCAAACCAGTGACATATTTTACTGAGGTTTTATATCATAAAACATCTTCTTTTGGGCTGGTAAAATTTATGCTTTCAGGCAAATTGCTGCGGCATGCGGCACTGAATGTTTCATTAAAATCTGTGGATGAAGTGAACTAAACACAATTAGATTACTCAAGATGTAACCTTTGTAGCATTCGTTTTGTGCCCTATAATTTGAGTTGCCATGGAATATAACAGCTCGAAGAGCTTATGCATAGCTACAAAAACCTTAAAGCAAAACTTTAAAGTAGACAAGGTATAATTACGAAATCTGATTAAGATGAAGGAGCGACAGAGTGGACAGATGTGTCACGTTAAAGACAGACTCAGCCTGTTTGTTTCAGACGTGCCAATTAGTCTCTCAAACTGGATGAATCTGAAGTAATTCTACCATCATGCACCTTTCTTCTGCCATGAAAGTTGGCTGTGACAAAGCTCCCTTTTTGTTGTTCCCAAAGAACATAAACTGAGATCAGCTTGCGATGCTGTCACTTACAGGAGATGTAATTGCTGAGGAGCTTCCACAAGGGAGAAAACATTAGGGTCTTCTCTAACCATTTCTGCTGCATAATCCACTTCCCCACAGTCCATCTGTGCGATCATATATCAGAAATGGTCATTATTTTGCCAAATTAGCCCAATAAAATGCAGCAGCTTTGCAGTAAACATAGTAATATTTTGGTCATGGTGAGGCTTGAGAATGGACAGCAGAGTGGAATTTGCTGCAAAAAAGAAAATCAGATAATGTTTGTCAACATGTGAAATAGGAATGTGAGATTAAACCAAGCAACCTTCTAATCATTCTTTTTAAAAGAGATACCTTTTTTTATTGATTTTGGCAACACAGAGAAACTTTAGGCAAAAAGCCAACTATTGTACAAATTATTTAAATTAAGCCACAAACAATGACATAAATTCATAATTCCCAACCTAGAATTTATAAACGTGTGTTTTTGAATTAATTAAATTCAATAAGATGTTATTTACACAGAGCCAAATCATAACACATGTCGTCTCAAGGAACTTTACAAAGTCAAATTCAATCAAAACATCCAGACAGATCAGTCAGAAACGTTCCTATCTAAGGAAACCCAGGAGGTTGCATCGAGTCTTGAACAAGCAGCATTCACTCCTCCTGAAAGACTGTAAAGACGTAGTGGACAGTCATCTGCATTGTTGATGGCTTTGCAGCAATCCCTCATACTGAGCATGCATGTAGTGACAGTGGAGAGGAAAACTTGCCTTTAACAGGAAGAAACCTCCAGCAGAACAATGCTCAGTGTGAACGGTCATCTGCCACGACCAACTGGGGGTTTGAGGAGACACACAAAAAGCACAGAAGCACACATTGTGCCTGTAACCTTTCCTACATTAAAAAGGTTAATGGCAGCCGATCTGCCCCCCCGCTTCGGATGGTGTCACAGTTAACAGAACACCAGACCAGATGAACATACTATCAAAACAAAACAAAAGACAGAACATGAAGTTACAAGTTGAAATAACAAATAATGTAAAATACCAGAGCAGTGTGAAAACTCAGTAGAGTGAGAAAAATAGGCCCTGATGCCCTAAGTCTATAGCAACATAACTACAGAGATAACTCAGGGTAACCTGAGCCACTCCAAATATGAGCTTTGTCAAAAAGGAAAGTTTTAAGCCTAGTCTTAAAATTAGACAGAGTGTCTGCAACACGGACCAAAACTGGGAGTTGGTTCCACAGGAGAGGAGCCTGATAGCTAAAGGATCTGCCTCCCATTCTGCTTTTAGAGACTCTAGGAACCAACAGTACAGTGGACATGCAGTCTGAGAGTGAAGTGCTCTGTTAGGAACATACAGGGTAATCAGATAAAGTTTGTCATAGCTGTAAAACACGCCCGAAAGATATCAGCAAAACATTGTTTTACTGTGTTTTTTAGCCAAAACACAGTAAAACACACTAAAAGTAAACCATTTAAGATGATTAATTCCATCTTGACTTTCCCCGTCATTTCTCTGCCAAACATTTACCTCCATGTCTGTGAGAGTTGATTTTGGGCCATCCAGTTGGAATGAAGCTCGACTGGCAAGTCGGCAGCTCTTAGGGTAAAAAACTCTCCTTTTGGAACCGGACCTGGGTGAGCTTTACATGGGCTCCATTGGGACAACAATGGATCACAGAAGTGTTTGCTTAGGCTTCCTGTGAGGGTGATCTCCTCTGGAAAGTTTCTGCTGCTTTCATTTTGATATTGGTTTCACAGAAAACAGACTTTACTTAGCCTGGCTGTGAATACGTTAAAAGTCGGTACCACACACGCACCTTCACCTTTTTATTTACTAAAAAGTATACATACACTTTGGTTTGCAATAAAACTTTATTCTTAGTTTAAGTACATGTGTTCTATTTGTAAGCGCAAACATTTAGTTCACTTGTGTACTTACAGCCACTTATCCATATTTTCTTTGTGTTTTTGTCACTAATCTTTGTTTCTTACCTTCCAAGGTGCCTGGGAGTTTGGCCAGACAAAAGATGGCGGCCAGGGCTCAGATCTCCTAAATACAGGGAGGGGAAATTGGACTATTCCACCAGCTGTCGCTGGAAGGGGGAATTTGTATTTTTTTTATTTTTTTTTTTGCATTTCACTTAGGGTTTGTATTTAGAGGTTGTTGTGTTTTCATTGTTCTTAGATTAGTTTATTACCAAACTTAACTGTACCGCTTTGTTTTGTAATTTGTGATTGTTGGATTGGTTTTAATTACCCTTATTGTGTTATTGGTCTTATCTGCCAGTGTATATATATATACCCTTGTGGGTCATTTCTTTGGGAGGTCGGTTTGGTTGTGCAGTCAGTTAGTTTGGGCACAGTTTTGCTTGAGTTAGATTTTCTCTTTTTTAAATAAATAAATAAATAAAAACCTAACTTTTGAATGAATCTCTGTGACTCCTCATGCATCTTACCTCGGTCCCTCACACTGGCCAACCCTGCAGGTTTGTGCGTCTCTGAACCCCATGCATGCCCATGGTGGTTTTGACTCCTCAGTGTCGACCTTATGTTCGTAAGGTCCACATAAAAACAGAGAGATGAAGGGGAAAAGCCTGCGGTAGCCCAGTACAGTTGCGGGTCATTGATTTGCATCTGACTTAGAATGCACCTAGGAGTCCTTCAGAAACAGCAGTGCACCAACTTCAGGTTGCTCAAGTGTGAGTTACCAGAATTAACAAAGACTCCTGGATAGGTGTTGAAACATTTTCAGAAAGAACTGAGTGAAAGTCCGGTAGCCTCTTTGAATGATTCAGCCTGTTTGCTGTTGCGATGACCTGGATAACTGAGACTTTGCACAGGCATTATTGATAGCATTACAATAGTTTTTGTCACTTTTCCTCATTTCTATCATGTAGCCCTTTCATAAATACAAAAAGTAAGGAAATTTGTCTTTGTTTGATTTTTTTTTGTCTTTGATGTAAAATTGCTTCTTTGCAATATATGTAACAGTGTTAGAAAACCACTTTATATCCATTTGAATGGTAGCACATTTGGAAAATATATGCATTTGTGGGTTGAGCAGCAGAACTGAGTGGTAGGATGTGCTCATGAAAAACTTGCCAAATCCTCTCTGCCAATGCCAAACTGTCTTTGGGTGGAGGCTGTGAGATGGGGTCTCCTTTCATCTTGCTCACTAGAAAAAAAAACAAGGCTCACCATCATGGAAGATAGTCTCAATGCAGAGAGTAATTGAGATGAAATTATGATGATCCCAAATCTCAGTTCCGAGGAACCAATCCCTACTGTCCAAGAGAACAAGCAAGGTTTTCTAGAGACTACTGCCAGACGATGAGAGTAGCGAGATTGGAAAGGCCATTCTACAGTCCTTGTAGGCTCAGCTTGGTCATGCATTTATGTTAGAGTGACCAACACAGCCACATTTACTGTTTTGAGACAAATGGTAGTTGAGAAAGGGGACGCCAACTCAAAGCAGCGTGTGACCAAGCTGGTGACCAGCATTATGAGAAGTTGCCAGATTGTTATGTACGCGTATGATCTTCCTACGTACTGCCAAGCCACCTGTTTGTTCAACGAAAGAAATAGTTAAATGGCTAATGTGTTGTTTTTTCACACTGCCAAGCCAACACACAAGACCAAACAAGAGTCAAAAGTAGAATACCTTGTAAGCTTTTTGGCATAAGCAGAGAAGAATGTTATTTTAATGGGCACAACGCATATAACTGGCTCAATTGCTCAAACCACAAATGCATTTTCCTTATAAATTTACTCACCTGTTGAATGCTTACATCGGCTTCTAATAAAAGTAGCCTTAAAGGTGCATATCCATGTTATTTGACTTTTTTAATTTATACATGACTAGCTCACTCTGGTTGCATACAAAGTTCTTATGAAATATTATCATGTCCTGCTGGTGTATTAGTTGTTATTTGGGTGTTTTATGCTTTGTTTTTGCTTAATTTGTTGGTAAATAAAGTGTTTTGTATTTATTTACAATAACAATGGACATACATCATGCACATGCGCAGCAGGGGATAAAAACGAGTAAGCGGCTAACAGCTATTAGCATCTACCAGCGAAACAATGAAGAATGGTCCAAGATCCAGTGGAGCCCCCCCCCCCAAAAAAAAACAACAACAAAAAAACAATTATTCCAAGAGGGAAAAGACTGGAATGTTGCTGGGAATACAGTATGAAAGTTGGTGTTGATGTGACCGCAGAGTTGATTGACATGAGTAAATGTTCTGATCTGAGGCTCTTAAAGTTGCTGTAGATCAGTGTATTTAATTAATAACAGTTGGTCTTCGATCACGCCAAGCTACAGAGAGTCATGCTTGGTCCAGCCTCATTTACAAGTGATTTATTAATTAAGCAAACCAGATAGTTCTGCGATACTGTTGGTAGATGGTGCCACGTTTGTTTATATCTGCTCATCATGCCCATTGTGGGGCTATATTTAGCCTCAAAAAGGACCATCAAAACACTATCAGGATGGACGCTTGGTGAATATAGTTATAGAATATAGTTTATCAGGATTTTAGTCTTTTTTTAAAGCATGTAACGTGGCTATAAAAAAATACTTAAAAAGGAAGTTAGGGTTTCTTTGCTCACCTATTTTAAGGTTAACGTTACCGTGATGAGAAAAAAGCTAAAGGGATGAAAAAAAGTCAGAGTGAAAAATAAAAAGATTACCAACATTAAAATCAAAATGACACTTGTACAATGACTCTTGTGTAAAAAGCCAGTGTTTTAGAATACGGTTAAAAAAAGAAGAAGCTCTCCTTTAGGAATTAGACATGCTGTGGACACAAACTTGTTAGCACAGATGTCTTCCTGACTGAAATTTGGCACAAAATGGAGGAAAATAAACATATGTTCTAAGGGTATACATTTTATTGCCAAAAAGCATTGTTAGAGTAACAAAATGATCAGTCAAACACAACATTCCTTATGGGAGCAATAAGTGAAATTTCACCTCTAGGTGCACTGATGAGCACTGTCTGTAGGCCATAACAAAATGTGTAACAAGTCACAACTCTACCATGATCAAAATGGACAGATTATCATGTATGTTTGCCTACACCAGGCTTTTTAGAATAAAAGCACTTTGACACTTACCTGACTCCGCCAGATAGATTTGCTCCGCATATCCATCTGGAAACCTTCCGTTGAAGTAATTTTGGGAAGGGGCGAAAATACTGGTCAGCTGATTGGCCTATGTTGGTGATAGACGGGCCAAATAAACCAATCAGATTCGTCGTCGCTCGTAACAGAGCGACGACGAAAACACAACCACAAGCCAAGCTACTCTTGCTGCTGCAGGTAAAGGCTCGTTAGCTCAGCAGAGAAATACTCTGTAATTCCGATAAAACTTGCTCGATAGCCACGCTAACGCTAGTTTCATCGGCTGAAGCCGCCATGTTCTTTAGACTGAACTGTCGCGCTTCCCGTTGCGTCACACCTCAACCCGCCTCAAAGCCAACGCTGATTGGACGTTCGTTTGGTGAACGGCTCCAAATTTTCTTTAACGGAGAGTATCCAGACTGATCTGCGAGTGAAACCTTGAAACCTCGCGAGATCAGGATGGTCTCACGAGGCTACTTTGACACACTCTGTTTGCAAATTTCCCTAAAAAAACATCACAGGAGTTTTACCTCTACCTGTACTGAAAAAAACAGGTGTCTTTTTTTTTTTAACTGTATTGAACATTAACAATAAACAAACATGGATAATGGAAGAAAAAATAATTCTCTCTCTCTCTCTCTCTCTCTCTCTCTCTCTCTCTCTCTCTCTCTCTCTCTCTCTCTGTATATATATATATATATATATATATATATATATATATATATATATTAGGGCTGGGCAAGTTAACGCGTTAATTTCGCGTTAACTCATTAGACTATTAACGGCGGTATTTTCTTTAACGCGCGTTAACGCATGTTGGTCACATGCTTTTATTTTGTGAAGGTCTGTTGCTGCGGTGTAGGGGTTTGAATCAGAACAGTAGGTGGCGATAATGCGCCAATAACCTCGCTGTCAGCCCAGCCTCGGATTCAGAGTAAGAAAGGTGCTGGCCGGAAAAAAACTAAGCCGACATGCGGAAGGCGGTGTTTCCCGCAGGTACCGCGAGCGAGCTTAGGCGAGGCGAGGCGGTGAGTTGGCGGCCGGAACAAGTTTTGTGCGGAGCGGGGGGTCTGCATCGACGCCGTCGGTGAAGTCGCTTCTCGTTTCAAAGTATCCATGTATTTTTGCCTGTTTTCCCCCTGCCATTCACTATATGCGCGCGAGAAAGCAACAACAAAAAACCGCGTGTCAACGTCAAATAAACGCAAGCATATCGAGTTAGCAAGCATTTCAGTTTAAAGTTCTTCCAGCATGGAATATGACAGAAACAAGTTAGTTGGAACCACTGCCAAGTTAAACTTTGGTATTGAACATAAAATGGTAATGCTGCTCCCTGCTGTTACCTCAGAAATTGCCTGTTTTTGGTAGATTTTTTCCCCATAAAGAGAATTCCCTGTCAGTGGCAATAAGCTTTAATTTATTATTATTGCTATTTTTTGTTTTACATGTTTAAGTTGAGCTTTACACTAAATATGTGTTACTGATAAGTGCTACAAATGTTACAACACTTTTGTTCATATGGCAGCAGAACATTAAAATAAAAGTGCTCTTTACACTACTTTTGAATTCATTCTTGGAGTTTGTAAATACAATGCGATTAATCGCGATTAATCGCGATTAATCAGTGCGATTAATCGCGATTAAATATTTTAATCGTTGCCCAGCCCTAATATATATATATATATATATATATATATATATATATATATATATATATATATATATATATATATATGCACACACACACACACACAAACACACAAGCAAACATAGATGTGTGTTCTTTCTGTCTTCTGAGACTCCGGAATGGACCCGCCCCAGGTTTCAAGAAAGGTTGAGAAATTACTGCTTTCTGCAATAAAGCTATAGTTTTAGTAACACATTCTGTTGGTTTAGCTGGATGAGAGAAATGGGGCACATGTGCAGTGAGGACGGTTTGCCATAATCCAAATGACATGATTGGGACAAGTGTTTAGATGGACGCTGTTCAGATTTACGATCGGCATAAACCACCCATCTCATTCAAAATACAATTTCATTCCGACTGAGCTGAATCTAATCTCAATATTCCGACTGCCGTATTTACGTGACACATTTTTTATTCTTATCGGCTGTTTATTCCGATTACTCATGTCCATGTAAACATAGCTATTGTGACAGCAGCTCAAGAATAAAGACAGATTGATACATGAAACCAGTCAAAGCCAAAAGCCATTTCTCGGAAAACCTCTTTAACAGAAAAAATGTATATTTATGGTTAGACGCAGTATTGCTCTGACAGGAGAAATATTACCGTTTCTCTCCCATTTTCAGTAAATTGAACACAGGTTCTATTGAAAATGCAGAAAAATTTAAATACATGTAATGGAGTTAGAATGTGTCCAAGGGGAAAATCAAGTTAAAATGGCACAGGTATGAAGATTATCTTGTGATTTTATTAGATTGTTTGACTCTCTCTGCAGAAAGAAAAAGAAATCTGTGTTGTATAAAATATTTAATAAGCTCATGAAAAAAGGAGGCAGCAGTGAATGTGTGTCCTCGTCTTTCAAGCCTACAGATGGTGAGTGTTCAGTCAAGTACACATTCAGAAGATAAAATCTCTGCCAAGGCTGCTCGCTTTTATCTACAAATGTTTATATTACCAGAACACAAGTTCTGGTAATATAAACACATTTACAGCAGCAGTGAGCGACTTGAAATGGACGACATGTAATTTCTCTTCACTAGTTTCGATTACTAAGATGTCATGCCTCATCCTTAATATCCCCCTGAGAACATGGGTGATGAAAAGGAAGTCAACAAACCGAGTTTTGCTAAACGTTTGGAATTTATCTGTTGCCTTGTATTGGTGCGAGATGGGTCGGAGGAACACTCATTGTATACACTGATGCCTTCACTACCACAGAAGCCCGCTGATGAAGCCCAGTGATACTGGTTTACCAACACTCTGATCACAGACACCGGATATGACTGAGCTCCCTACTCCCTTCAATAGTTTTATCTGAGATTGCTTCACATTGAGCATCTTCTGGCCCCTATCATGCATCGAACACAATATCAATCTCTCTTACTCTGAGACACTGCCAGTGTCCGGGGCTGTCTGCAAGATGAGCACAGGGGCTCGGTGGAATAAAATTGTGAGTTTGTGCGTGGTTGAGTGGGTGTGTTTGGCTGCGCTCATATTGAAGAGCTTTGTGTAAACTCTGAATTGCTGCTTACATCTCATGTTCTTGGATCGATGTTCTGGTCTATTCTAGGATATGAACTGACAGCAATGTCAAAAGCATGTCTTTCCAAAGATGTCACATATTTGTATGTGTATTTATATTTCTCCTGCCAGTTTTCATTAAGTTAGAAAATGTCCAACCTCTGACTGAACTGCAATGCACTCACTCCCCCAGATGCTAATCAAGGCCGGCAGCGGACTTTGCTGAGTCTGTGGACATGTGTGTTATTGCACATGGGTAAGATTCTGGTGGGAAAAAAGCCAATCAAGCATAACAATATGTGAATAACATTTCCTTATAGCAATTTCTAGAAGGGCCAAACTGTCATGAGGCAAATTCTGTCTAAAGATGCAGCTGCACCCATCAAAAGTGGTCCGCAGACAGACCTCTACTACAGAATTTACAGTTCTCTTCACATTTTGACCCAATAACATTACTAAACATTACTAAATCTCACACCATGCAGACGTTCTGTCTGCACAGAAGAAGGGCTCTCTCACGTCATTATGCTGAACGTTTGCACTGGCTCCAAATGATTTCAGCCTGAATTAAGTGTAGTTAAAAGTTACGGTGATGAGAAAATAGTTATAGTGATGAGAAAAAAGCCAAAATGACAAGAAAGAATTTGGAGAAGTTTTATGTTGAAATCACACTGGTGTAAAGACTTGCAACAATTATGTCATATGTAAATAACCTAGTCCTTTGGAACAGGATTTTATATAAAAAACTATTTCTTTTAGCAATTAAACATCCTGTTTATACTCTTTGTCAGCAAGGAGACTATCTTGACACATTCCAAACCTGCACAGCATACTGGTAGCAGCATTACCAAGCAACAGACGACATGCATTCACGGCTACAGTGGCTCATTAGGTCCAAAAGGAAGCATGTGTTCTGTAGCTTGAGTGGATAGAGGTAGTCTTGTATTCACACCAAGAAGTTAACTTGTTCAGTGTGTGTCGGGAGGCAGACAAAGACTACCTCAAAAAGTGGGTCACAGTCCAGTTTGGTGTGGAACAGGGTTCACTTGAATGTATTCACACCTGCACAAAAGGTCCAAAGGGGTCCTAATGCTCCATTGTACACTCATAGATTGTGTACTACAAAGCATTGAACCTTTGTTGAAAAAGAATGATTATATCTTTATCATAGGTCCAGCTCAAAAGTGGATATATATTAGGCCACAAGGTAACATTGTTTGCTTAAAGTTTATGATGTTCAAAGTTGATGTGTTAGAAATAGACAAAAATTGATAGGTGTAAGGATTTCGTTATGATGGCCAGATCTCTGAAACTGCAGTGTTGTGGAGTGTCGCGTGCTGCTATGGCCAGTACCTATTAACAGTGGGAACAGGAACAGTGGTGAACTGGCAGCAGTGTAATGGGAAAGGCAAGGCAAGCTTATTTGTATAGCTCCATTCATTACCAGGGTAATCCACAGTGTTTCACAGGAAGAACAAAGGAACACACAAAAACCACACTGGACACATCACAGACTAAGAAGTGTCCCATAATACATGGTAAACTGAGGCTTGTTGATGCACATGGGGAGCAAAGACTAGTCCATGTGGTTTCATTAAACAAATGAAGTACTACGTAAAATTTTATTGTTGGTTTTGATAGAAAAGTATCTGAATACTCAGTAAATCACAGTTTGCTGACCCCATTACACCACAGAAAGCACCAACAATGGGCACATGATCCTCAGACCTGGACCATGGTGCGATAGAAAAAGATGTATGTGTCCTAGCTATTACATTTGTTGCCCAGGGAACGCATGTACAGCATTTTGGGAGAAAGACAACCAGCCAAGAAAATGTAATGCTTCGTTGACACTTCGGTTCTGCCATCTGTGTTGATGTTACTTGTTGCAGACCTTCTTCACAAGGGGTGTGTAGTACATGATGAACTAAGATTCTTAGAGGTCCAAGTCATTGCTTGAATTGATATTTTCAATATATATATATATATATATATATATATATATATATATATATATATATATATATATATATATATATATATATATATATATATATATATATATATATATATATATATATATATATATATAGACCACTAAGAATGTAAATGAGACATCATATGCCCATTCCTATTTCCTTTTTTTGTATTTTTTTTTTTTTTGGTATTCTTTCTGATCCATTGTATATATGAAGATTCACTGTATATAACTGAATGCACCTTCCCTACTCTGCACCTTCTTGTATGAGCCGATGTGACGAGTGAATTTCTCCATTGTGAGATCAATAAAGACTATCTTATCTTATCTTATCTTTCAAAATATATTAAATAACAAACTCTAGACATTGGTTATGGCTATTGGTAACAGCCATTGCAACAGTAGTATAAAATGTGACGTTCCATACTGACAACTGAAAATGTATGTTATCTTGCTGGAAATTATTAGCTTTTTTGGAAAAGAAAGTTATAGGAAAAAAAAATCTGTATTTTTACTGTAAGTTTAGTCTGATACTGTTAATACTGCCCACATTCTGATTCCTGAGAACAGGAGTCTACTCTCCTTAATTTCGACTTCCAAAAACAGAGATTAGATTAGGGCTGCACCAACTTGTTTCTAGCACTCCCTTTGAGCTTTAGCATCTTGGACACTACCATTGGCATCAGGTCTGGCACCATCTGTGGTGACACTCTGTCCAGCAGGATGAATATCTTATTTGCATACAAAGCTTGTATTTGTGACAGCTGGAAATAACAACTAGTTTGGACTCTTCTTGTTCTGTGGACGAACCAAACCATTCAGTGATAGAAAAACATACGACAGACTGAATAATGGTAGTGCTAGAAGATGACCAGAAGCTCCTGTGGAAGGTTTATGTGTGAGGACCATCTCAGTTTCCTGGTTAGGGTGGTTCCCACAAACTGGAAGTGATCCAAAGACACAGTGTGGCTGAGGATGGTGAGGGGAAGCAATGTGTGGGGTGTTCTGTGGAAGTCCACTGTCATCTCCTCTGTTTTAAGTTGGTTATGCTCCAGGTGTTTCTGACCAAACCAGAAGACCAGCCGATCCTGCAGACTCATTGCCATCCTGGATTAGACCAATCACTGTGGTGTTGTCTGTAAACTTTAAGAGTTTCACAGATGGGTTCAGTGAGGTGCAGTCATTTGTGTACAGAGGGAATAGAAGTGGAGAGAAAAAAACACCCCTGAGGGACGGCGGTACTGATGGTTCTTGTGTGGGAGAAAATGCTCCCAATTACCTGCAGCCACCACTCCGTCAGGAACCTGAAGATCCACTGACACATGGGCACATATTAAACAGTCCTTTGGGATATCAATTCAATTCATCCATCCATTTTCCAAACCACTTAATCCCTCATGGGGTCGCGGGGGTTGCTGGTGCCTATCTCCAGCATTCAAGAGGCAGGGTACACCCTGGACAGGTCCCCAGTCTGTTGCAGGGCAACACAGAGAGACAAACAGGACAAACAACCATTCACACCTAAGGACAATTTGGAGAAGCCAGTTAACCTAACAGTCATGTTTTTGGACTGTGGGAGGAAGCCAGGGTACCCAGAGAGAACCCACACATGGACAGGGAGAACATGCAAACTCCATGCAGAAAGACACAGGGGTGTACTCGAACCCAGGACCTTCTTGCTGCAAGGCAACAGCACTACCCATTGCGCCACTGTGCAAATTCATGAAACATGTCACCTCAAGGCACTTTACAAAGTTGAATTCAATCATATTATACAGATTGGGTCAGAATATACAGATTGGTCAAAAATGTCCTATATAACGGAACCCAGTTGATTGCATCAATGTCCCGACAAGCAGCATACACTCCTTGAGAAATGTACAGCCACATTGTCCATGGCTTTGCAGCAATCCCTCATACTGAGCAAGCATGAAGCGACAGCGGAAAGAAAAACTCCCCATTAACGGGAAGGAATGGGAATACCTCCTTAAACTTTTTGGTTGGGAGTGGGTCTAACATACAGGTAGAAGGTTTAGATGAAGCTAAAATTTTAGATAGCTCAGAAAGCTCTACTGCTTCTAAACAGTTCAAACACCGCGCAGGTTCTAAAGATTCCTACAATGCTGCCTCACTTACTGACGATGAGGTAATCATGTTTGGGAGGATGCCAATTATTTTATTTTTAATGGAATCAATTTTATTTATGAAGAATCCCATAAAGTAATTACTGTCATTACAAAGAGCTATGAATGCTAAGGGAATGGATGGATCAACAGAGCTGTGACTCTGAGTAAGTTTGGCAACTGTACAGAAGAGAAATCTAGGATTATTTTTATTATCCTCAATTAATAATGGAAAATATGCTGCTCTAACTCTGCGAAGGGTCTTTTTATACAATAATAGACTGTCTTTCCAGATTAGGTAGGATTCCTCTTGGTGTGTAGAGTGCCATTTTTTCTCCAATTTCCTAACATTGTGCTTCAAGGAACGCAACTCTGAATTAAACCAGGGAGCCAGCTTCCTGTGAATAATCACCTTCTTTTTCAAGGGAGCAACATTGTCTAATGCAGAGCGCAATAACGAAGTCACACCGTTAACTCCGTTAAATGCTCACTCTGATATTGTGATGATGATGTGTTTGCAGTCCTTATCTAGTTGTCCATAAACTCTACATTCTCGATCAGTCTCTTTTTAGGATGAGCCAACATTGGTGCACATACTGCTGTACTACTGGAGAAATTACACAATCGCCTTCAAAATAAAAGGCAAGATTCGTCTTTGCCTGAAAAATTAAATAAACACTTAATGTTTAGTTTCAGGTTTTATTTTTATTTGTGCTCTAAAATACCCAGGTATGATGCACATACTTTCATAGAAACAGACATTTCCTGTTCCTCTATAAGCAGGGTAATGTGCCTTGCCACAAAGAAAAAAAAAACATAGGAATGGTTTGGAGCACAAACAAGTTTTTGTATTGACTTGGCCCCATCTTAAAAACTCACTGGTCTTAAAGCAACCTCTGTTAACATCTTGGTACCAGACACCACAATATCTTTATTGAGTTGATGATGAGTTTTTGGTAGCAAGAGAGACAAACACACTTTTAAATAATTGTCGTGATTGTGATATCGTTATGTTATGACTGTGATCTTGTAATTTCTGAATGTCTGATCTGTTCAGTTTAGTTGTGATGGAGCTTTTCTAGACAGTACAACAATCCATAACATAACAATCTTAGTTGATGGCCCAATTCTCTGTGTAGTGACTGCAGTCTTTACTGCCATGCTGGCTTATGTGTGGGTGCACCATTTCCACAACAGAATGTGAATTGCCTTGCATTTATGACTGATAAAGTCTGGGCAAAAAAAAAAAAAAAAAAGAAAAAAAAGTAGGCCAGAGAGCTCATAGTCCTTTGACAAGTTAAGTTGTGCTGTGGCACAGTTATGGTAAAAATATGAGCTGATAGCTCCTCCCCTATCTTTTGAAGTCTCCAGATGATGATAAAGTGCTCCCAGGGCTGGTCTGATAAAGAAAGATTGAAACCTCATTGATTTGGGTTTATTCAGAGATATAATATATCCTAAGCAAAGAGGACTCTGGGATTGCTGAGACACAGGATTCCTTCCTGCTCTTGTCACAGTCTCCCTCTGGCCTCAGGCCTCATATTGCCACACACTATGGTGCCAGTAGTTAAAGCGACAGCTGGTCCCCAAGCTTTCTTTCCCCTCTTCCTTCCAGAACACCCTGCTACCACGGTCTTTCATGCAGCCCTATATGAGCCAGTCCGTGCTTTCATCTCCTGACAGCTGACAGCTGACGTGCCTCTAAAATGTTTGTTTAAATCATTAATACACCTCTGCTGCTGAAGATATATCACTCTCCTGGAGAGCCCTAAGAATGGGTTCTGTCTGTTCCTGCTTCCCGCCCCCCCCCCCACCAGCTGTGAATGTGTGGATTGGGCCATACCTAGTTCATTAGTGCGGCAGTTAGGGAATTTTAAGGGGTACCGCCGCCCTTGTACACTGTAATTCAGATATGACACAGCCTGATGAAGCCGTGGCTCATCGCAATAGGCTGAGAGGCTTAGGGAGATTGCCGACTGCAGAGCCATTGGGCTTTGGTAGTTTCCACTTGATTAAGCTCGATTCAATGCGCTCAGCTCTCGCTTTAATTTAAGAACTGCGCAAAGAAAAAAAAAATGTAATGAGAAAGTCAAATTCATAGATATAATGTAATTGACTTTGATGAACATCTAGGAATATGGAGGAGTTTGATTAGTTGGACCTAATCAGAGTTTAATCAGTGGACTTAGAACGGATACATCTTCCACGGAGGATCCTATGGAACAGCGGATCACGGAGGCAGCGCCAGACACTGATTGATATGTCATTTATGTTAACATATCTTGCTGCAGCTCTCCATCCTCTTGCCTGATTTGATCTACTTTTCATTCCCGGATTTTTATTCACCATCACACTCCCTTCCTTGATTGCAAGCTGCTCCACTAATAGAGTACATTGTATTTCACGTTGGTGCTGACAGGCATAGAAAGCCCTCAGGCTCACAGTTATCCTGTCATGAGTTTTCTGCAGCATCTTTACATCATCTTTGTTGTACAATATATCAGCCCCCCTCAAGGAGCTCCTGAAAATGTTCTGTGCTTGTTTTCCCCTTTCTTCCCCACTACCTCCGGATGTTCGCTCAAGTACATTTCTGAGTGGAACTACACGCTAGTCTTTGCATTGTTTTGAGCCTGGCACCCTCCATTAGTAAGTAATAAAGGCACAGTTGTTTATTCAGAAAAAGTTTTTCTGTGAGGTTTGTGTGCTTTAAGTTGGGAGCGCTACCATGAATGAGATCAAGTATTTGAAATTCAGTTGCGGTGCGTTAAGTTTGGCAGGAACCACAGTAACTTGCCCTCTCTGTGTGTTGTAAACCAAGTGCTTTCAGTCGTTATTGTGCAGCCTGACCAGTCGTATGTCCATGTGAGACCCAGCCAAGTGCTGCTGAGCAAACAAACGTGCTCAGAACAAAGCAGTCCTTCAATGAAAGGACTGTCTCATCCTCAGCATAGAATCTGTTTGGATTCATGCAGTTCATCACTTACGAGGCCTTGCAAAAGTATTCACACCCCTGGAACTTTTTCTCATTTTTGTTACAGCTAAAACCTTCAAACCACTTTTATGGGATTTTACATGATAGGCTGACACAAAGTATGGCATAATTGGAAAGTTGAAGGAAGGTACATCATGACTTTCAGATTTTCCCACAAAAAAATATTACTGTTTTATTTGTAAAGTGCAATTCCAGGCAGTTTAGAAAATCAGTTCAATCAATTAATTTTTTATCAGTTGATTGTATCAAGGTGTGTTCCTTTTGCTTCTTAGTTTCTGCAGATACAGTGAATTTATCCATTTGGAGACAAGTAAAAGTTTGTTCTTTTCTATTCAGTTCTATGAAGAAATTTGCTTCTGTGATTACAGTTGTAAGTCTCTTCACCCAGGCCTGGGCCTTTCTCTACAACAAAGACAACAGAAGCTGTCATCAACAGACAGGTCAGAATCTAAATGAGCAACAATGTCTTACAGGTGAAGGGCTGATGCCGAATCTACATCATGTAAACGTTTGTTTTTTCCCTTTGATGATGTGGTGGTCTTGTTTCTATATTGTAATTGAACGCCAATGCAGGACCATGTGTTACAGTACATTGATTTAGGACTCAGTTTTACCATGTCGCTTTATACCTTATTTCCTTTTAGGGAACATTATATAAAAAAAAAAACTGACAAAGTTCCGCAATAGAACTCAGAATATCCATTCACTGGCTTCACCCAACTGTGAACCATTTTCCAGTCCTGTTAGCTGCATTTTTCTTGCTCATTTATTTATTTCTTTGCGTAGTGGCACATAGTTGCTTCTGTTTCAGGTTGACACTCTGCGAGAGAAGCAGGAGGTTTATTGCCAAAGCAGTTTGATGAGATCTTTTTTCTGCTTGCAATCTTTTTTTTATGTATATTTTTTATTCAAATCAATAACAAGTGAATCTGGCAACTACCATATTTTTCGGACCAAAAGGCACACCAGATCAGTGTTGTATAAAGTACTGAAATCTCAGAGTCAAGTAAAAGTATAAGTACCTCTCTAAAATATGACTTTGGTAAAAGTCCAAGTCACTGACTGAAATGTTACTTAAGTAAAAGTCTTAAAGTATCTGAAATGTCTTGTACTTAAGTATGACAATTACTGTAAAAATAGATGTACTCAAGTAATATAATAAAAAGTATAAGTAAAAAGTAAAACAAAGAAAATGCAGTTTGAATGACATTTTTTACATTTTGGTAAACTTAGAAAGTCAAATTCACTTAAAATAAAAAACAACCAAGTGCAGGAGAAATTTAGATCAAGTTTAAATAGAAAATACAACCTTTTTGTAAGCTTTCAGTTTTCCTTCTTCAAGTAAGTGCTATGCACTTTAAAATTGTACACAACCAAGTGCAGGCAAAATTTAGACCAGGGGGTGTATACTAAGAACATGGTTTAGTTACTCTTTTTGTAACGAGTAACTAAAGCAAACATTGAAAATGTATTGAAGTAAAAGTATGCAATTAAGTTCAGAAATATAGTGAAGTAAAAGTAAAAGTTATCAAAAAATGTTATACTCGAGAAAAGTATAAAGTACTCCAAAATATACTTAAGTACAGTAGTGAAGTATTTTTACTTCGTTACTATACAACACTGCACCAGATTATAAGGTGCACCGTGAATTAACATGTCTATGTGTGTCTTTGTCTACATACATTACGCACTGGATTATAAGGCACATTACATATTCTTCCCAAGTGTGTAAAATCACTCCATCCCTCTGGTAGGGGGACCAGACGTCCCCGATTTTCAAGGTCAGTCCCCGTTTTGGATCAACTGTCCCCGGCAAAACCTGTCCCCAGAAATGTCCCCAATTTCAATGTCTCACGATGGAGTAAAAATGTTTAGTGCAATAAGAGGTATTTACCAGGTCCTGCCACTGTCCCGACATAGAAGAGCTTTGCCAAACACACCTTCCCTTTCCCGTTGGGGTTGCAGTTCAGACAAGTCAAACCAACCCCCAGGCAAAGATTGTGCACTTAACAAAGTCAGAGATGTCCCCTGTTTTCATTAGAAAAATCAAATGCAGTCATCTTAAGCCGCTCTCTGCTGAGAGGGAGAGCTATCCATCTGTGCCAGGACAGAGTAGTTGGACTACACTACCCTGTTTGTAACACAAATTAAATGTAACTTTTATATTGAATTAACCTACTTGGTTTATTGTTGCTAGCTTGTACTCGTGGCGCGGGCTGCCTTACATGAATGCTTTTGTAGTTTCGACATCACAGTCAGGCAGTCTTGTAGACTGCTCAAGGGTCCTGTTACGGGGCCAATCAGGTAGTGAAACAATGTACCGTAATGCTCAGAATATCTATTGAGTGGAATGACTTTGTTGCTAACCAAAGTCGTACTTAAACATTTTAACAGATTTTTGAGCGCATTGTACCACCTGATATCGGTCAGTAAGCACAACAGTAATCATAGATTAGGTGCACAAGATTATAAGGCGCACCATCAATTTTTGAGAAAATTTAAGGATTTTAAGTGTGGCTTATAGTCCTAAAAATACGGTATGTGTTTGACCGGTGAGCACTGATTGACAACTGACATGTTTCTGTAATGGCAGCCTTGACGTTGTTTGCAACCATTGTACAAAACTTTTTATTTTATTTTATTTTTTTAAGTGTGTGTGCAGTAATTCTTTAACTCAATCAAAATGTGGATGGTGAGACAGGAGAATAAAATGCTGTGCAGTCCCACACAAAGTGAGACATGTGGTCACTTTAACTACTCAAACTATTTTAAGGGAGGCCATCTTGGAAGTAAACAAACAGTCAAATAAAAGAGAGTGCCTGTATTCACAAAGAATCCTAACACTAAAAGTAGCTTTTACAGACCTAATTTTAGGAAAAATCTTAGAATGTTTCCAATTCTAAAGACTTTTCTTAGAATTTTACCTCAGTAAGATAAAAGTTATTCACAAAGCATCTTAGGCCTTTAGAGAGATCCTAAAGTGCATTTTTTTAGGAGAAGTGAGAAGGAATTTTAATGAATCTAAGAGTGTCTTCAGCAGGGAAGGGATCTCCTTGTGCAGGTACATGGACGTTTGGAGAAGTTGGGGCTGAAAAGGAATCAGGTGTGAAATCTGATGGTTGTCCAAATCTGACGGAAAATTGTTGGATTTCTGGGGAGAATGCAGGATAAAGTGACAGAAATAAACCATGGAGAGAAATTTACCTCTTTACACTGTACATGAATTTTTTTTGTGTAAATCAGTTAGATTAACCGTGTTGATGTTGTGACTAAAATTGTTAACTTTCCCTGGGCAAGCGCACTCAATCACAGATAGTTTGTTGCTGTTTTGGAGGAAAATTAAGCTGATCGTTGAGACATAAGCTACAACACATGTATCAGGTGACTCAGCCCAGGCAAAGAGCTGAAATGTTTCTTGGATTAGAGAATAGAGATTCTGTAGTTTTATGTGGCAAAAATGTATGACTTCCCACAGCTTTCAGATGTACAGACTGGATCACAGACCATGATATCTTGCATCTGAAAACATCTTTTGGGTAAGGACTCTTTAGCCAAAGTGGAGGTGTGTCAGCGGTCACCATGATTAGTGCTGTCCGAATAGTTCAGTAAGTAGAGAAGAAGGTAGGAAAAGGAGCCTGTATGCTTCCTCTCATAGCTCCTTTAGAATAGGAACCTCACAATCTCCCCTGCCGACACTATAAGTTTATGAGCTGTAAGCAATCCAGCGATCCTTTATGTGACATGACATGTGAGTGTAATGGAGAGGTCTTCATTACTGGGACTGTTTTTATGAAAAGTAACTGGTATTGCACTTTAAGAATACTTTTGCACTGTAAACTTGCACCTTAATTAGCACTGTTTAGCACAGCACTTTAAGTATGACTTTGCACAGAAATAACCATTTGCACACAAGAAGATTTAACTATTTATTGAATATTTATTGGATATTTTAACAATTAGCATGTAGCCTTTTGTTCAGGCTCTGCACAGCTGCTCCTCATTGGGAAATGGTGTGGGCTCTGTGAAAAGAAGAATTGTTATTTGGAGCTAAGGTCTACTGTCTGGAAACTTAAGCAAATGGTGTAGAATCTGTGAGAAGTGTTAGCATTTGGTGACTTACCTGTTTTCTATGTCCTCTCCAGGGTGTTTGGACAAATGCTTCCCCAGGGGTCCAGACACCATTTATAGGTTCCGGGAGAGACCATGGAAAAAGCAGGGGGGAACTTTTGCATGTTTGTTTTAAGGGGTTCTTAGGTGTGGGTTTAAAAGATAAAATATTTAAAAAAAATAGGTGGGAATGTGTACATGTGTATTTGTATTATGTAAATATTGTATTTTTATAGGTAAAGTTGGTAGTAAATTGTCTAGTGCAGAATGGTTTAACCCTTAATCAGCAGAGGGTATTTAAGGCAGTGATTGTGTCTGTAAACCAAGTTGGTTGTTAGTTGGTTGTCAGAGTGAATGCTGCTACCAACAAATAAGTGGATTACTGCTTTCACATGCTGCCGCTTCGTCATCATTCCTGCTGAAACTCCAGCCTCAAAAGGCCACAAGCCGACAGTGAGCATAGCCCACCTCACAAAAATTAACTGAAATGTCCAGAGAGAAGCGAGCTCACACTTTGTAGCTCTTTTTCGTTGGGCTCTTGGCCTTGATTTGACTCACATCCTCCATCTGTATTTATGTTGGGTAATGACATTGGAGTTAAAGGCTGTCAGAAATTGGCACAGCAATCCGAAGCTCCTGTCCTACCCATGGTAGTGTTTTCGCTATTGACTTCATGAAAGATGAAGGAACAGGAGCTAGGAAGAGGAAAGAAGAGCTATAATTAGAACATTTCAGATGCAGTCCATGGTTTTTCTGTAATGACACTAATGAATGAACTAAATGCCAAACTGCGATCCAAGGGCCTTTTAGTGCATGAAATGTACAGCTTCATGAAGGCTTTCATGAGGAGGTTGCAGCTTCTGTCGAGCCAAAAGGATAAAATCCTCAACCACTTATCAACACTGAATGGAGCTGCAACATCAGCGGATCCGCTCTGCAGAAACTCATTCTTGTTGGAAACGCTGCATGGCGAGTTTTCAAATAGATTTCAGGACTTTAAAACATTTAAGAGTAAAATGCACATGATTTCTTTTCCATTCACATACAATGCTGATAATGCACCCAGTGACATGCAGATGGAACTTACAGACCAGCAGTCTGGCAGAGCACATTGGGTCTGTCATTCAGCTTGAATTTTACTCCTCTCTCAAAGCAGGGACAGACAGGCCATCGGATGTACCGGGCAATGTCCGGTGGGCCAACACACATTTCTGGGCTGACCCAAGGCTGTCATAATTTAATCACAAAAAGTATTTATAAATTAATTACTTTGTTAACAATAAGTATCTTATTATTAACTGAATTAATGTATCAATAAATGCATAATTTGTCAACTTCCTAATAAAATAATTTAATGATATTTTTGTCTAAATCAACGTAATAACTTATTGCTGTATTACTGAAAAAAGAAAAAGGAAAAATAATTACTTGGCCATTATTTTAGGAAGGTGACAAACATAAATGAGAGACAGCTCCTCTAAGCCTGAGGCCAATGTTCTTGAATGGAAAAAGCTGTATTGCCCCCTTTGGGTCGGAGGTCAGTTTCTGCCTCAAGCAGAAGAGTCTGAGTATCTTGGGATCTTGTTCATAAGTGATGGTACGAGGGAACGAGAGATGGACAGATGGATTGGGGCTGCATCTGCAGCAATGCTGGCACTGCTCTCGTCTGTTGTGGTAAAGAAACAGCTGAGCCAAAAAGCAAAGCTCTCGATTTACCAGTTTATCTATTTTCCTGACCTAAGATCATGAGGTATGGATCAAGACCGAGACCAAGAGCATGAGGTCCTGAATACAAGTGACCTCAATAAGATTATCCAGGGGGAGCTCAAGGTAGAGCTATTGCTTTTCCGCATCCAAATTAGCCAGTTGAAGTGGTTTGGGCATCTGATCAGGATGCCCCCTGGGTGCCTGCCTTTGGAGGTTTTCTGAGAAAATCCGACTGGGAGGAGACCCAGAGGAAGACCCAGAACTTATTGGTGAGACTATGTATGGCTGCAATTGTTGAATAATGTAAATACACCTGGGAAATGTAGTAATTTGGTACTTTGTAAAATACAGTCTACAAATGTTAAATATTAACTAACAGCAATGACAAAAGTAAGTATTTTGTTAATTATTAAACTGACAATGAACAGAAAATGTTTGGAGTAAATAAAGGAATCAGGAAAATTAAGTGAATCACTGTAAATCCATTATTATTTACCTATAATTTAGGAATGTTGAATTAGCCTAAATCCTTTAACAAAATCAAATGATTAAATACATAAATATATTGTCAGATAGCTTTACCCCCTCAACGGTAGACCCAAAGCTCCTCCTTGCCCACCACAGATAACATTCACAGTCCAGCTGGAGGGGCTGCCTGCCTGGTCAGAGAGCAGTCACCCACCTCATTTCAACAATCCTTCATTATGGCCAACTAAAATGATTGTTTCTGATCTAGTGAACCTCGTATGTGTAATGGCAAAACAGATGCCTTTCTCAGAGAGATTAAGGGAACTACCAGCAGATGGCTGGAATTCACAAAGTATTTGACTTATTATACCTCCAACAATGGATGGGAACAAATGATAGGGACTGGATGATAAACAGCAGCTCAAGAAATGCCTTATTTTACCTAACATGTGGGCTGTTTTCTAATGCACAAACTTGCTTAGAAAATGTCCATACATATGTCTTTATAACAGATTCTTAGAGGATGAAAGAAACACACAATCATTATGCTTGTGTGCACAGTGCACCACCAAACAAACCCAAAAAGATAGGGTTGTTCTGGGCCATGGCAAAGGGGCCCAGAACCTGCCTTCAAGGCTGTGGACTACAAATGGGACTTTTTATGATTTCCTTTCCTTTTCTTCTGAGGATGTTAGTATGTTAGCAACACACTGTAGCCCTCAGCCTCGTTGTTAATTTGCAGACTAAAACACTTCAGATAAACATTTTAAAAAAGATGAATTAATTTTTCTAGTAGAAATGGCAGTTGATAGGAGAAAAAACACTTGCAGTACATAAAGAGAAGGTCAACAGCAAAGGTAACATAATGAGTCTGACACTTGAACAATTTTCAATAGAAGATGGTCTGCGTTTTCCATGTTTTATATATATATATATATAAATAAAACCGTGTTTTTGTTAGTATTCCTCTTTTACCAGTTCACACACACTCACAGCAATTAGGTTTTCTACATCTTAACTAACCTTCCATTTGAGAAATATCCTTACCCATAGAAATAATTTTTCCTATCTATTAACTACAAAACTATTAAAAAAAAACATCATTTTTTGGAAAGTGTGTTTGAGTGTCCAAAAAAGCACTAAAAAAGTTTGATGTATCATTATTATTATTATTTGAAGAACTCAGTAAAATCTGGTCTAAAGACTTAATTTTCAGACTGTTTGGTTCATTCACACTTGTGATACTAGCCGTCGAAATTTAGGGCTACAGTCAATCGAAAGGCTCCTTCGGCGGGCATTATAATTAAACTCTTCCTCCGCAAGTAATGGAAGTTCCTCGTAAATTTTTGTTGAGCCTCAATTGAAAGCATGCCATGTCTCAGCGTGACAGTGGGGTATAGAAGCTCCATGGCACAGGAGGTGAAGGACAACACAGGGGATTGTGGTATACTGTCTACAAGATCGAGATACGGGTTATGGTGCACGAGTCCAGAAAAGGGCAAGAAACACATTTCCACAATTTTGTTTGATATTGAAATTCCTCCCAATGGCAGCGATTCCCAATGGATTCCCAAAGTTTTTGAAAACAGTTGTCCCCTGCTGACAATTAAATACAACACAAGCCCAGTTCATAGTCTGTTTACATGCTTACAAACATGGCACTGGTTCCACAGGTTATTGATCCACTTAAGAATTATTTATACTGTCTCTCACATGTCAATGTGTATTTGCACACTTTTACTTTGTCATGGAGTGTTTGGTTAGTGCATTCATGCAATTCCACAGTATTTTACATTGTTCTGTAAAGTGACTGCTTTCTGTGTTTTTGTTTTTTTATTCAAACCTTTAACTCTTATCAGATGCTAACGACTATTTGCACACTTTTAGCTTTCAGGAAGTGTTTGTCTGGTACATTGATTCAATTGCACAGTGCTTTACATCTTTCTGCAAACTGACCTCTACCCATCTTTTTTTACTTCAATCAACTTGAAGATTAGAATTGTTGCACGTTTTTGCATACTTGCATACTTCTCAGGGAGTGTTTGTCTGGTACATTCATGCAATTGTACAGTGTTTAACATTGTTCTGTAAAATGACAACAACCTGTTTTTATATCATCATTATTACTAGATATTACGTTTACTTGTCTTGGTCAAGTTGATTGCTTCTCATTTGGAGAAAGTTCTCCCTATGGTAATATCTGAGGAGCAAAATGGTTTTTATCAAAAGGCGTCAACTGTGCTTTAATACATGCACTCTTTTCAGTGTAATCTATTCTAAGCATTCTTCTGATATACCGAAATGTTAATTTATCTTGATGCTGAAAAAACATTTGAAAAGGTGCAATGGCAGTACTGGATTATGGTTTTGAAGAAGTTTGGATTTTTGGTGACACATTTGTTTCCTGGATTCACCTCCTTTATGCATCCCCTGAAGCTAGTGCCCATTCCAATTTTCTGATTATTTCATTCTACCCTTCATTCAGTAGGCAGCCAAAATGTTGTACCTGTGCATTAACTTCTGCAGATATCCGTTATATAATAGATACAAGAAAAACACAAATAGTCCTCTTGAACGCTGTGAAAAAAAGGTATCACCTTTGATGAGCGGTCATATGTCACATGTCCTCCTACAACCATATCTGCTGAAAAGCCCCTCAAGCTGGAGTTTAACCTACTACCTGAAGATGTCAAGGATATCATTCTACAGTCCTCTGATCTACCAACTAAGTTACTGAAGGGCATTTGTAAACACTGCGATTAGTGGTCACACGTTTACAGCTGACTGAGATACCACATATATTTTATATATGTGTAGGAGTGAATATATACAGGAGTGAATGCTGCTCGTCAAGACTCGATGCACTCTTCTGGGTTTCCTCAAATAGGAAACTTTTTGACCAATCTGTAAGATTTGATTGAATTTGACTTTGTAAAGTGCCTTGAGATTACATATGCTATGAATTGGCACTGTATAAATAAAATGTAATGTAATTGAATTTAATTTTGGACACCCATTACCAAGCAAAAAGATTTACAAGGCTTTAGTTCCCAAACCCAACTGACCACAGGTTTCCCAATGCAGCCCTCAATGGCTGGTGTCCTTTAATGTTTTAGAGATTTTTTCTGCTTTTTTATTCAGTTGATTTAACTTTAACCTTTCTTACAGACCCTGGACCAAGAACGTTACACCAAATTCCCTTTCCAGGATTGAGCCACCAAAGGAGACTTTGAGCAGACTCATCTTGAGTCTCCAGTGAGTTCTGGGTCTTACCTGAGGTCTCCACAAAGTGGAATATGCCTGGAAAATCCCCAAAGGGAGGCGCAAAGGAGGCATCACAGAGATTTGGGCACCTGGTCAGATGCCCAAACTTCCTCAAATTACTCCTTTTGATGGGTAGAAGCAGTGGCTGTACTTTAAACTTTCCCCTAGGTAACAGAGCATGCGCACCACTCGGCTCTGCCTGCTTGCGAGTGTTTCAAGAGTAGTTTTCTTCAGGGGCAGCCCGGGGTTCTCCAGCCCAAGAGCAGGGTCAAACCGAGCTGACTTGAGAGGAGTTTAGAGTGAACACACCAGTTTTCAGTAATTGACTGAGGGGCGAGAAGAAATGAGAAGGTTTTCTCAGAGGAAGTCCAGAAGGACGACAACACTGATATTAAGGACCACCAGGAACAGAACTTGAAGGTGAAAAAAAAGGAAAAAAAGACATGATCAGCTTTCTGTAATTAGACGTGCTGTGGGGGGCATTTCCCTCTTTCAGGCATTTCTAGACCGGTCGAAACACAAAGCACTTCAAGATAAACTGAGCAGGGAAGAGCCGAGCAGGGCTCTTCAACAAGTCAAACAGTAGGATCAGTGGAACCGTGGCTTAAGGCTGACCACTTTCTCCAGTGGAAGCTCATTTTGGCTGCTTGATTCTGGGATCTTGTTCTTTCAGTCATGATCCATACCTCATGGGTCAGAATGCAGACGCACCAGTAAACTGAGAGTTTTGCTTTTTAGCACAGCTCTATCTTCACCACAATAGTCGTTCCATTCTATGACCAAGACATCAAGATAATTAAACTCTTCCAGTTAAGGCAGAGACTGATCTCCGCCCCAGAGCAGGTTATCCACCTTTTTCTTCTCAAGTATCATTACCTCAGACTTAGAGGAGCTGAGAACTAAACGTTTATTGGAAAATGGAAAATACATTTTTGGCCAATTTGGCCAAAAATCCCAAAATCATCGAAACTTGACTTCTGCCTCTGCTTGCTCAGACTCTTTCTCCTCTCATGTTACAATCCCTTTAATGTTGTTGCCTGTTTGCACATTATTATCTCAAAATATCTAAATGCACATTTCTGTAGATGAAGCCTCAAATCATTGCACATAAGCACCTTATTACCTTATTATATGTTATCTGTGACTCATGAAGAACAACTAGTTCATATAACATGGTCCTACCACTCACAAAGGGACTAATACCAAAGCCCTCTGTGTCATGATTTGTGCTAAGACTCAGAAGCAGTCAGCAATTACAGACCAGTAGCAGGTTCAAAGGGTTTATTGAAACAATAAGAGACGGCAGTCGAATGGGGAGGAATTCCAGTTCCGCACTACAACAGGGAAGCTTTGTTAATGCTCAGCAGGGTGACAGGTGGAATTGACAGGTCAGTTCAGGTGCTGCCGCTTACTGTTCTGGTAGTGAAAAGATGTTGGAGGGTGGACAGAAAGGCGACGGGTCAGAGGAGTAAGTGAGTGTCGGCGAGCGGCAGGCAGAGCAGTCTGCCCGGGATTCCAGCGTGTGGCTCAGGTGCGGCCCAGGAAAAAACACGGGTCCAGGGAACGATCCACGAAGAGGAACTACGAGAGGAGGACAAATTCAGAGGGTTAGTTTTGGGCTGCTTGAAGCTCAGCCTAAGCTCAGTGAGCAACCGCTGGGGCCTGGGTACCACAGGATGTGATTTGACCATCTGGCGTCAGCTTCAGGTACCCGCTCATACTTTAAACCCTCGCTAATTCTCTGGTGAGGCACAGCTGGGAATCAGACCTGCCTGTCACAACCTGCGGAAGGAGGAGGTGAGGCAAACACAACATGGAACATGACACTTGGACTCTGATACAAACTTTTGAATCTTCCATTTTTTTTATTTTTTTAATCTTTTGAACGCTATAATGAGAACAATCAACAACAACAATAACAAACAAACACTGTAACCCTTGTTCATTGCCTGCTTGTTTGTTATGTGTGCTCTTAGCCGGAGTGGTAAAAAAATAAATATTTCACCACGATAACATGTGGTGACAATAAAGAATCTTTGAAACTTTGAATCTGTTCCTTGTTTGTTTGCATTCTTTTACTCTTAACTTATCTCTTAGCCAGAACTATGGAAAATTTGGATGAACTATTTTACATCAGTTACTCTCAAGGAGTTTTCTTCCATGGGAACTACTTTTTTAAAAATAATTTCTCCATGTTATTTTAATAACTTTCAAGGAATGGATCAGTTGATGTCAACTACTCAGTACAATATGGCTCTTTTTTACCACAGAGGATTTAGACAAGCTTCTCTAGAACATAGCTGTTATGGAAATGCAAATCCATCGTTTCAAAGTGAATTTGGAGGTAAATGCTCAATATGGGAATGATACCACCCGGTCGGTGATTCCAAACAGAGAAAAGACTGACAGGCAGCTAACCAGCACCACCAAGAAAAAAAATGCAAATGTAAATGAGAATAAACCCACAAACAGTCCCCCTTGGAACTCTCTTGGTGCAAAGCCAAAAGATCTAGGAAGACGTCTAACAGGGAAAGCCCTGCATCTAGATGAGAAAACCTGGCTGATCTGTTTTCACTCCTATGACTCAAAACGAGTCATAGGGGTGAACCAGCAGGAATTATTGGAATCCCATTACAAAACAGGTTTGCTACATTTTTAAAGGACTCTGAACCCCCGCCAATAGTCTGACTCCTGACAGCAAACAGAGGTGTGAAAACAATCTGCGGTCTAAATGGTTTTCTCCTAAAGTGCCACAGAAAGATCCAGCCAAAAGGCCACAATCATTAATAGTTGGCAATGCAGCTGTGGTTTAGTTTAAACCCTTCTGCAAAAATAAATAAACACTGAAGTAATGATCTATGCCTATTGCCCAGTGTTTGATAGCTCAGAGAATATTGTGATGGTCAGAGAAGAAAGAGCATCCTGGAGAAACCCCACAATACCCACAGGAGCCATGGAGGATGTTGTGAAGAAAAAATATCAGAAATATTGAAGGTGGATTTCAGTCATTTGTTAAACAATGTTTCTCAGTGGACCCTTTGTGCCTGTTTGTTGTGGAGATCTTTAGTATGAAATTGAGGCTCAACAAATGGCTAGAAAGGCATGTCCTAAAAATGTTACTTTCTTTACAACTTCAATATGTTCTGGGAGATAAGACATCTTTTCAAGAAACATTGAATTTGTTTGACTAGGTTAGGAGCAAAACGCCTCCTTTCCAACATGTTGTATTCTGTGAATCAAACACCAGCAGCTTTCTTCTTGAACAAAGAACAGCAAGTGACTAAACAACTAAATACTTAAATATGTTTGCTAGTTTATAAATCACTAAAACTTGCTTAGTATCTAAATAACTTACAAATTTATTGTCAGTATATCAACATTCCAGACCACTCGGGTCTTTTAGTTCAAGCCTACTCTGCATACCTGGAACCAGAAGCAGACATGTAGAAGCTGCATTAAGTTCTTATGCTCCACTTATCTGAAACAAACTACCAGAAAACTGTAAAAATGCTGACAACCTGAGTTCTCTTAAACCAAGATTAAAAACCTATTTGTCCTGAACTGCCTTTAACCATTAACAAAAACATCATTAGTTTAACAATGTTGTCTGACTTTTCATCACCGGCCTTATCATGCCACTGCGATGTGCTTTTTTTTTGCCTTTTATGTTCTGTTAATGTAAAGCACTTTGAACTGCCATGTTACTGAAATTAGCCTTATAAATAAAGCCAAGGCTTAGAAAACAGACATATCAGCATAGAAGCCAAACAGTGGCATAATGCACATGGAGCACTGCAGCCTTGACTAAAAGGTACGGCTGGTTTTTAAATCTCCTTCTCATCAATCATCTAGCATCCTCACTGGCAGCCCCTGCTGGGTTGGCCGTCCTCTCCAAGTCTCCTCCAGCCAATCATTTTGGGTTAGGTAACCCTGAAGGCCAGGTCGGGAGTCCACCAGTAGAGGTAGGACACCAAAATTAAGATATATTAATAGGAGGAAACTCCCCAAATGGAAAAGTACTACAGAAAAAAAACACAAGAGGATGGAGGTAGTACAAGCCTATGGCTGTAACATCAGACATCAGAGTTAAAATGCCCTGGAAACAGAGGCCAAAGTATTCCTCACCCACCAAAAATGGTTGAACCATTTTGTCCCAGCATTCATTTAAAATGGAAACTTGGATTTATGGATACGAAAAACACAAACCTTAGAGAACACAGTCAGGGCACTAAGAGAAGCTTGGTGTTGTTTCTGAGCATAAAGTTTATTATCCATCCATCCATCCATTTTCCATCACGCTTATCCCTATTAGGGCTGCGAGGGGTGCTGGTGCCTATCTCCAGGTGTCAATGGGCGAGAGGCGGCGTACACCCTGGACAGGTCGCCAGTCCATCGCGGGGTCATAAAGTTTATCATGCTTGTGCAATTTCTTAGTTATCTGGGTCATGGCAGCATGAGAAACTTTTGATTTCAACTTTTACGTATTTTAACTTTCCTTTTAATTACCACATGCCTAACATAAGCTCAAAGTGGCTTTAATGGCCATCTTACTTGTGGTTGGAAACTAACTGCAAACGGGTCTCACAGAAGTTGAGCGGCATGTTAGACAGCGTCGGAATATTTTTAGAAAGAGAAGTGGGACTTGCAAAACCTCTGCAAAGCTCACAAGTATGAAATATTCTGGTGACACATAACATTTAAGGAGGAAATAGAAGAGCTGGATTAAATCACCCACAAGTGGAGTGTCTTTACTAATTAGAGAATTTCTAAAGCCACAAAGCTGGACCGAATTTTATTCGGGGACACAAGAAAAAAAAAGGGCTGTGGTACAAATTAAAACGTATTGGTTTATTTATTTTTGTTCTTTCAGTTATGTGCTACTTTGCTTGGGTCTGTCACATAAAATCACACACATTGGAATTTGTTGTTGTAACATGGAAAAATGGGAAAAGGCTCAAGAGATATTGTAACATTTTAAGAGATCTAAATTTTTAAATTTTTTTTCTCAGATGTTTTACCTTTCAAGATCATTATGAAGTCCTACTATGATAAGGATGAAGAAGGAAAAAAAAAAAACCTAGTATGAAGGTCCTGTTGGACTCATGCCCAGAACCGCTGAAAATTCCCCCTCATGTGATGTCTTTACTCGCAAAAGTTATCCTCGGCTGATGGAAAAGATCTGCAACAAACAGCTCCAATTTATAAATGCTATAAAGGCATTTTTTCTAAATTCCATTTTTCTGTAAAACTCGCTGATTTGCATTTACTTCATGCACAGGCCTTTGTTTCATTCACAACATGACTGTGTTAATCTATGTCACCAGAGAGAATAGATTTTTTTTCCAATTTTCTCCAATGTTATTGTACACATGCCACAGTGAGCTCATTCCATGCCCAGTGAGGCGCAACGGTGAACTGCTGCTAGTCCTTTAACAAGATTATTGATTATTGAACCCCCCTCCCAAGTATGGCTACTCCTCAAAATTCATACTAATTGCTTTTTATTGCATGCCCCAGTGGGTGAAAATCTTAACAAAAACCCAGCACAGTGTTAAACCATGTGCCTTTAGAAGTATTTATACACCTTGGAATTCCTAACGTTTTGTCATGTCCTAACAACAAACCTCAACGCATTTTATTGTGGTTTTATTTGAAAAAATAAAACCCCAAAGTAGTCCATAATTATAAACTAGAGGGAATATGAAACAAGCTTTTCTAAATTCTTTACTAATACAACATTTGCCAGGGAACTGAGAAAACAGGTCAGGAATAAAGAGGTAAACAAGTTTAAAGCACAATGTTCATATGAAATTTCCTTAGAGAAGCAGCTAACACCATCTGCTCAGGTGGGAAAAACTATAACGGGACAACTTTTAGTTGTGCACTCCAACTAACCCTAATGCTGTAAGAAACATATTCCCTCAAACAATGCAAGGGATGTAGTAGACATGTAAAAGAAGTTGCCATGATCAGATGAGACAAAAACTGAACTTTATACCCTGCATGCAAAATACTACGTATGGCAGAAAACAAGCACTGCACACAACCCTGAAAACATCCAAACGGTGCTGGAATGAAAAAGTTAAGTTTAAAGCATATGCATGAATTAGAATGCCCCAGATGTTATTTGGGAATTTGTGGTTAGAGTTGAAATTTGATGTTACTTGGTGCTCTCGTTGCAATCTGAGTAAGTGTGAGCTTTAATTAACATTCAATTGAGATGCAATTAAGTTAGAAAGAAAAGTGGGCAAAACTTCAGTCTCCAGAATTCATAATCAATAAGAGACCAGGCACCAAATGATGTGTAGCTATACTTGCAGTCAAGGGTGTAGGTTTGATTTCAACTTTGGTAGGGGCACTATTGGTCCAAAGCTTCATTGGTCTGACATCATTGGTCCTACGCAATATGCATGCTCCTATTTTTTGATGCTTGACGTGTTTCGTCAGTCTAAAGAGAAAATCAGCATTTCTTGCTACATTTATACACATTTTAGAAGCACAGAACACACTAGATGCTGTTTGTTAATTTTTAAACAAACAAAGTTTGTATTTGAACTTAACAGCAACAGAGACAGACAGTAAATACATGCCTATTAAACCAAATATAGTCAAAACATGTCTGTTGTCTAAATTTATCCTGTATTTTCTTTTGAAGATATAGAAATATGCAGAGATAAACCCCACCCTTATTTTTTTTATCTAAAATACTCTGTCTGCACTATAAAGCACCGCAAAATTATACATTCAAGGGACTCCAAATAAATTTCTTGTATTTACTCTGCACTGGAAGTAGAAGTGTAACTGACACTGACAGCATTTCAAATATTAAATTCAAATTTCAACAAATGTACAACTGGTTTGTAGTAACTCTGTAGCCCATTTCATGTAATTTATCTTAACATTCTAAACACATTTCTTACATCATATATCTAAAGTGTAGATAACAGCTTCTCCTTACCTACGTACATCCTCTCAGACAACTAATTATTTCCCTAACAATAATGAGATGTCAATGTTTAAATGTGCAGTAAATCTTAATACATAAGTGGCATGGAGGACCCAATACTGTACTTTGAGTAAGATTGGTGACACCAAGACTGAGTTGTTACATGAGTGAATGTCCATTTCATCATTGAAATGAAAACGAAATTTCGTTCTGTATGCACTCTGTGCTACAAAATGACAATAAAGAAAGTCTAAGTCTAAGAAAACATATTCATATACTATTGGTATATTATAGTACGACTATTAAAGAACAGCAGATTAAACTTCAACATATGTAAAGGCCTATATTAAATTCATTTTGCGACCACATCAGCAGATTAAATAATTTCTTACTTTTTGGTGTACCAGATTACCCTCGTAATGATGTAATATTTTATGGGCTAAGCCCCTGATGATGAGAATGTCTAGCTCCGCCCCTGGTTTGTACTAATTTACTAATGTACAGTGTGGAAATCTATGTATAATGAAACCAATGTAAATAGAGTTCCTCTGTTTTATTTGTCTTTATCCTAATTCTAGAAGTAGAAATAGTCAAATAAATACCACTATTATTTTGTGGAACCCTAATTATGCTATTATAATTAAGCAAAAGTCTAAACAAAAGATAGCAATTGTTTAGGCAGTGTTGTTATACTGTACTTATATATGTATATCAAAATAACACCTGCTATTTATTCCTGAAATGCCTCAAGGGGTTGACAAAAAATGAAAGCCATAATAGTAATGAAATATTGGTAAAAGGGAAACCCTCACCTTTTCTTTTTCAGACGGCTGTGACTATGAATCTAAATTTTTAGCCTTCAGTCTTTGCTTTTCCTTCTTTCCAGCAGTCTTCAGGACTCCTGCCTGACACAGAATATTTAGTTTTAGAAAAGAGATTAGGTTTTGATTATAAAATGTATTATACTTCAGGATTAAATACCATTTTGAGATGCTAACATTGGTTACTTAAATTTATCAAGTTCAACAAATCAAAAATCTCTCTCCTGCTTCTGTTCAGAACTACACTCAGCAGCTTTCACCTATTTTAGTGCACATAATATTTATTTTTTAATCGGGACTAGTTTCATAACACACACACACACACACACACACACACACACACACACACACACACACACACACACACACACACACACACACACACACACACACACACACACACACTAGAAAACAGCCAATCAGAAAGAGGGATGGTGGAATTTAAGGCAGCACAACCAATGAGAGTGGAGTTAAACAGCACACAGCACAGTCACGTGTGCTGCAGATTTAAAGGGACAGGACAGACCGAGCAGGCGGTCAGACGGAGCGGCAGCCTCAGCCACCAGAAAAGAAGCGATGCAGCAGCAATGTTCTATTGTTAATTACAATAAATATTACAATGCTATTCACATCAAATTATTGTCAGGGACAATCAAGTCGGTCCAAAATGTTGGTAGGGACATGTCCCTATGCAAACCTACGCTCATGCTTGCAGTGAAAGGTGGATCCACAATTTATTGATTTTGGGGCACTTCATGCTAATGCTCACGACCCTTTCCAATTTTTTTTTTGTAAAACTATCTGTACTTTTCCTTGCATATTACAATGATCAGATATTTTGAGCTGGTCTATCATGTAAAATCCCCATCCCATTGATCTTTGTGGTTTTACCATGACCAAATGTGAAATATTCCAAACATTTAGAATCCTAAGTGTGAAGTGAAGTTTAGGTATGGGTCATTTTGACGAGCTAAAAACTGTCAGAGTTTAACCCTTTTCATACTTTGTAATCCCCAGTTGCCTCTACAGAATTTGATCAAGTCAAACAAGTTTGTTGCACATGCACAGTCGTCTTTCTACCATACCATCATAAATCTTAACTTTCTAACCCCTTAATAACCCTCCAATAGAGTGGAACTCTCTCTTGCCCTCCATCCTCTATTTATTTTCAACTGTTTTCTCCGTTGGTCATCCATTAACCATTCCAGAGTCGGTCTCTACCATTTGCCGTGAAACTGCTGCCTTTCTTGTCAGGCACTAAACCTTCTTCCAAAAGACGACGTTTTTTTTTTCTTTTCAGAAGCCCACCAAGGATGCAACTGCATGTTGTTTCATTTGTAATATGAATGAATCCTCCACTGTGTAATCCTGTGGTTCCCTGCGCATTCCAGATGGCATTTCACCAGGAGATGTGCTTAGAAGTCTATGATCCCTGCCGTCTCTACCACCAGTCTATCACCGCCTCCTCTCCTGGAGTGACTGCCATGGGGTGATCCGGTCACCCTTAGCCCCCCGTGATGTCACGGCTACCCACTCTATTTGTGCAGATTTATGCCTGTGCACATGCGAAGGAGGTACTGACATTTAAATCAAGCAGAAGGACAAGGAAGAGCACACAGCTTCTACTTAAGATAGATTTTAAATCCATGAAACTCAAGTGTTGTAACAGATGATTCAGTGGTATGATGGAAATCCAGATTTTTGAGAATGATAAATTTAACTTTTTTCATGAATTCTCTTTATGTGGTGTGGTACACATTTTAGGACTGCATAAGGTATATTTCATGGCTTCATAAAAAATATTTTTGTGGACTCTTCATGACCCAAAATTCAAGCTGTCCCTTTTGAACCTGATCACCGGTTCTTCACATGTACTGGAGAAATTGCTTTCCATCCAGCTGAAATTACAAGGTGCTTATCAGGTGCATACCTCATACCGTGATGGCAGAATTGCCTGCGTCACCCAATAAATCACAACTCTGCCACAGTCTCCTGTAATTCATCTTGGTGACAAAGTAAAATTTCGCTCAGAGGTGAAGCCTCCCGATGAACTGGAATATTTGTCCAAAAAGTACTTTTTTAAAAAAAACTAAAAACCTCCCTCCCAAAAAAAAATAGCACCCTCAATGAATTGAAAATATTTTTAATTTTAAGAAATATTTTTTTATGAATCTCTAAAGTCATGAAAAAATGTTTTAATTAGCCTCACAAGTAGTAAAACACTACTGAGGATTAAAAACTTTCCATCAGTGCTAATGCTGCATTCTTTCAAGAACAAGTCTGGTGAAAGACAAAATTGATGCTTTTACAAAATTTACAAAATGTTATAAACATCAAGTTTTTTTGTAAAATGGACATGACAGATCTGCACCAAATTAGAATGTTCTGTTGACCTTGTTGATTATTAGAAATGTCCAAAGACTTGTGAAAGTATTCCCTCGTAAAAAAGGGTTTAAAGCGCTATTGTTCTATTTTTTGTCGTTATCTGAATTTACAAGCCCAGATATAAACCGGAAGGTTGAGCACAATTGTTCCACAAGGTAAAGCCTGCCACTCTAGGTCCCTGAGCAAGACCCTTAACCCACAATGCTCCCCGTGGGCCGCACAGTGGCAACCCACTGCACCCTAACGGATGGGTTAAATGTAGAGAATAAAATATAATGGAATATATGTTACAATGACAATAAAGATGATTATTATAAAATCTCACTATGTAGTTCAGGAAGGAACCAAATGTGAAGGAGAGGATTTATCGGGGTTTAATAATGTTGGTATGAAGAACAAACAGGGAAACAAAGCAACAGTGAATGGAAGGAATCAGCAAAGAAATGTTCTAATTATAGCCTGTAGCTTCTGTTTTTTGACCTTTCATGAGGTCAACACTAAGAACTCTATGGCTGTGCTGCTTCCGGTAAGCCTTTAACTCATATATCCTACAGCGCTCCGAGAAAGAACTACAAAGTGTATGCGCTCTTCTCTCTGGCCATTTTCACTGGGTGGGCTGTGCTTATGTGTCATGCAAAGGGTTGTGGGATTCCTTATAGCACCTTAGCACTCATAAGGGACATCACAAGGTACCTATGCTAAAGGAGCTATGAGAGGAAGCATACAAGCTCCTTTCCCACCTCATTCTCTACTCACTGCACTATTTGGACAGCACTTATCATGGTGACCACTGACACATTTCTGCTTTGGCCGAGGGGTCCTTACCCAAAAGACGTTTCTGATGCAGCCTAAGACAACCAGTGAGCCTAAATGCTGCTGGGAGACGTAGTTAATGACATATGGTTAATGACATGAACTACAGGTGTGTCAACCAGTGTATATGTGGAGCAGCTGAGGAAGAAGGGTAAGCAGAGAGACTGACTAACCCCTCATTCAGACAGACTCCATCATCTATGTGTGGGGTCCGAAATGTCCTGAGAAAATATTACCTACACTGTGACACCACCAGCAGCATTGCTACAAAGTACAATGGAAGCTTGCTTCCATGTTGTTTGCACCAAATCCTGACCATAATATCTACATTAATTGGAATTGAGACTCAGAATCAGGCTACATTTGTCAAACTCATTATTCTCCAATAATGGTTATCCTGTGAAAACTGTAGCCTCAACTTTTCTGTTCTCAGCTGGAAACGGTAAGATGGTTTTCTGCATACCTTCATTATAACAAGTTATTTGAACTTATTTTGAAGGCTGCCCTTCTGTCATCTCGAACCACTCTGTTCTGAAATACTCAGACCAGGTCTGGGGGCCCAACAACATGCCAGATTGACTTGCTAATACCTCACCTTCAGCAAGTCATCCTCACCACATCTAGATACCTAAATGTGTTAATTTGTAATGTGATTGGCTTACTAGCCCTGAATGGGCACAGAAAATATGCCGCCTGTATCCCTGCAGCAAAACCTCACATGATATGAATGGGTAGATCAAGTTGCTATTTGTGTTTTGCGATTTGACTCATAATGTTTGCCTGAAACGCACTAAGTATCTAGGAGTGATTTTTCAACATAGGAGTGAATAAAATAAACTATAGCGCTTCATTCAGGGCAGAAAGCAAATTATGTGACAATGAGCGACCCCCAGCAGAGGGTCCTTCCACCTTCCAGCATCAGGTGTTCGGTGCTGTGTAATGGGTGTTTTTCCTCTAGCACAAAGTCAGAAGATGACACACCTTGGAATGTGGACATTGGGTAGCTCCAAATTAAGCCTACATTTTTTTTAAGGGGACTTTCAGATGGTGATTTTTGCTTAAAACAGAAAACATGTAGGACAACAAACTACATGCATTTTAAAACACCAGCTTCATATGCAATGCAAACAAGGAATTCTTCAGCAGATGACTTGTCCCTCCCCCACAGAGAACCGATCTGGATATCATGGAGTCAGACAGGGACACCATGCTGATACAGAAAACACCCTGAAAGCTCTAATCCACTGAAGCTTTGTAGCAAGTTCTCCAAGATATTTTGAACCATTGGATCTGCCAAGAAAAACAGTAGGACAGGCTGTCAAAAGACAAAGAAGTATTTAATTTGAGCAGCATACCAGCCAACTCCCCCCGCCCCACCCCTGGATACCAACTTAGTAAAATTGCATCAACAAATGAGTTTGAAACTTGCATTTTAAAGTAAAGAAAGCATATAAAATGAGAAAACATTTAAATTGATGCTGCATTGTAAACCTAATTGTATCTAAACTATTTATATCTTTCATTTACATAGTTGTAGGAACATAAGTACCATCCTGGCATAGGCAGTTTTTAACTATAAGAGATTAAAATCTTGGCCACTATATATACACAGGTTGTATAACACCCCAAAACAACAAAAAACTAATTATTCCTTTTCTTGTGCAATTATACACTGTTCATTTACACAGTTGTAGGAACATAAGTAACGTCCTAGCATAGGCAGTTTAAACTGAATTATAAACTGTCAGGGTTCAGTTTTTATCTAGCATTGTTTACTGTTAGTTTTCAGTTCCTTCTCCTCCTCTCACTCAGTTTACCCTTCACTCCCTCTGCAATCAGTCACACCTGTTGGACATTAATTAGTCAGACTCACTCCACCTGCCAGCCTCCCTACATAAGCCTCAGTTATATATCTGTGAAGTCTTCACTTCCCTGCCTGTCCGTTGTCAGACTCTACTCTCTTCTCACCTGTCTTCCTGGTTTGCTCCTGCTAGCTGCTGGATTACCTTGCCACCTCCAAGTCTAAATTAAGTCTCCACCTGTTACTGGATTATTCTGTCACCTCTGATTCTCATGTTAAATCTCCACCTGTTACTGGATTATTCATCCACCTCTCTGTTCCAAACCTCTGCTAAGCCGTTGGATTCACCAGTCTAGTCAGTGCTGCTAGCCGGTGGGATCCTGCCTCCTCTCTGCTCCAGCCAGAACTCTCTCCGGGCCGTCAGCTCCTGCTCACATCTAAACCTCTGTTCCAGTCCAGTCCTGCCTCTCTGGTTTCATCTGTCATTATCCATCTTCCTTTCAATAAATTCTCAAATTTAGCTCCGTGTGTGTGGTTCTGAGTTCATTGAAGACAAATCATGACATAAACTAATTCATAGCAACATTTGGTATGTGTTTCAATCCATTCACAATGCAAATCCTGAGATAAACTAAACATTATTTGACAAAATAACATTTTACAGAAAGGTTTTCTCAGTAAGAATCTGTAAACTTTAGGGACACTTGATTTTACTAATGCAATTATACCTCCGGAAGGCTAGGAGTCGGTGTAGCGATCGATTGCTAAAATCGGTTACTTCTAAAGTTATACAAAACGGCTTTAAATCAACATTAATATTCCGTATTAATGCTGAAATAACACTCATAGCACTATCGAACAATGGTGGAGCGAAACAAAGCAAACCTTATGCTTGAATGAGCCATAGTTGAATATCCAGAAACCGTAACATAATAGCATTTAGGCTAGCGGACTTTCGCCGCAAACTTTAAAAAAACTTCGGCTTTAATTTAGTTGTAATGAGTACACCAGGTAACACAGATATCAATATCCCATCTGTCTATAAAACCCTTGTGGAGATAACATTTGTTATAACCATAAAAACACACTCAAATCACATCGGCAATGGCATGGTATCAAAAAATGCTAGCGGGAGCTATGTCGGTTAGCTCCATGTGTTTTAAAACACAATGTAACCACATCACACAAACCTTCCAAACAACCATTTAACTTTCCGTATTTGCTTCTCTGCCAAACCTGTCAGTGCCTCGTGTGAGTTCGGTTCACTTTGGCCATCCAAGGAAGAAGTTAAAAGCAGGGGATAGCTGCTTAGCTGCTGTGAGCTAGCCGAAACGCGGCTAGGCCGGTCCGGGGCCCTGTAGCGGCGACTCCAGATCTGCTTTTGCTCTCAGCTTGGGATAGTGAGTCCTGTGTTAGCTTTTGGCCACTCCTTGTTCTCTGGAACAGCTGACAAGAATAAACAAAGCTGGTTTTGGCATAGGGATTCTTTGCTCCGGTGTCTGACACAGAAGTTAAGACTTAACTCTGATTCGTCCGGCAGTTTCTCCATGTCGCTCCATTGAAGCGAGGGGAGATGAGTTTGGCTGGCTGGCAGACTCTCTGTCCTTAAGAGTTTCAGGAAGAAGTGGAAGACGTGTGAGGAGTGGTCTGGCTCAATAGCAGGGCACCCTGCTGAGAGAGACTGTCTCTGCTTTAATGTGTGAAATTCCTTTTGGTTCCTCCCCCATGGTAAATGTTCAGAATTTAATCTGACTTCATTTTTCTCATCATGGCTTTAATGGCATAAAATTTGGTCCTGTTAAAGGTAAATAGCCACGTAATATGCCTATAAAAAAGACCAAAAATCGTATGATCATGATAAAATAAGATTACATACACCAAGCCTCCATCTTGATAGTGTTTTGATAGTCCTTTTTTTAGCCAAAAAGTAATTTGCTCTCAGGTGTGATTAACAAATATAAACAGATGGGGCGACATCTACCAGCAGTATCGCAGAACTATCTTAATGCGGTTTGCTTAATTTATAAACACAGTGCCTCGTGTCTGTCTTTATAAGACACGAGGCATCAATTGTAAATGATGCCGGACCAAGCCTGGGGCTCTGCAATGCCTCGCAGTAAAGCGGCGGCTCGGCGTGATCCAAGACCAACCCTTATTAATTAAATAAACCAACTTTAAGAGCCTCATATCAGAACATTCACTCATGTCAGTCAACTCTGCACTCACATTTGAGCCTTGGCAGGTTTAGCGTCCGCTTCAGTGAACGCCAACGTTCATACCGTATTCCCAGTGATATTCCAATGGTTTTTTTTGCGTTTTTTTCCCCACTGGATCTTTAATCATTCTTCGTTGTTTCGCTAGGAGAAGCTAATAGCCGTTAGCCGCTTCCTTGTTTCAATCCCTGTTGCGCATGCGCAGTACGTACTTCCATTAAAATTGTAAGTAAACACAAAGAGCTTTATCTACTAACAAATTGAGCAAAAGCAAAGCATAAAACACACAAATAACAACAAATATCACAGAAGGATGTGATAATCTTTCATAAAAACTGTATATGCGAGAATGAGCTACTGACGTATAAATAAAAAAAAGTCAAATAACATGACTGTGAACCTTTAATGAGATGCATAAAAAAGCGCTGGAGTGACAGGAGGTCTTTCTAACTGTTTGGAGTACAGAGTAATACTGTGCAGTCCTTTCTTCACCTGGTGGTGCACACTGCCAGACATCTGGTTAAAAGAAGGCTTCCCCAACTTTTTCTCTGTTCAGCAGCTGACAGAGGGATGACTACACGAGCACATAGCCTGATTAATTAACTAGCTAATATCAGTGTGTTGTTATACTTATGTTACTCTTGTAGAACAGCAAAAGACTTCAAGTTTCCCTATGTAAGAACCTGTTAACTGAAGTAAAACATATCATTCCTAATGATCTTGGGGCCTTCATTTACCATTAACCCAGAGTTGGCATTGTAGTCTGAAGCCAATGAGAGGGGGCAAGACCCAGGTAAATATTTACATGTACAACATTTTATCAAACTGTTATCATATTGGAAAGTTTTGTACTCAGGAGCTGATTATTATTTACCAAAAAACAAACAAACAAACAAACAAAAAACAGAGATAGTATGACACTTCCTCTTTCAAACATGATAGGAACATTTCCAGTGAAGCATTTCCAGTCTGAGTTACTTCCTCAAATAAATGTAAAGTGATGCATGTCTGGATGAGGAACAGACGCACAAGAGTAAATGTGATACCCATGTTATCATGGTGGAATATTGCAGCGCGTGCCTGCATCTTGATGGACCAAAACAAGTCATACCAAGCCAAGGCATGGAGTTGGTTGCCTGGAAAATGTTTTTTAGTAAGTACTAAGAGCATCGTAGCACCATAATTGCCACCACAGGTAGAGGTTTTCCAAATTGTAGAAGCCAAATCCTGTGTGAAGGGCTCCCAAGTGGGTTCAGAAAATGAGACGCATGATGAGATCTGGCGATAAATCAACAGATGACCAGAATCGACTGATTTTCTTTCATTGATCAGTGGCCGTGTCACATATTGGTGGTACCATGTCTCACTAGAAAAAAACTCTCTGGTGTGGAATTTGGAGTGAAGATCAAAGTTAGCTATTTTCAGTTTCAGTGAGTTGTTTATGAATGAATAAGGAGTAAACAGAGTTTGCACGGAAATCACACTCTCTTGTTCTTTTAATAATTCAACCTTGGTCTATTTTGGAACCTGCTGAATTTGGAATTTAGGCACCCTTATGCAAACAACTCCTTATGGATTTTAGTCAAGGTTTATTCTCTTAAGAAAAAAAACTGTTAATTGGGGATCAGCTCAGAAACTTTAATGGGCACAGTTATAGACTTTTTATGATGTGAAATTGATAACATTCAAAACAAAACCAAACACTGACAAAATCTAACCTCATCAAAAATTGCAGCAGGGATTTTAACATAAAGAAAGGCTTGTTTTAAGGATCAATCCTTGTTTTCAAATCATTTTACTTTATGACCAGAGATGGCTACTGACATTTAAGATTCCAGCTCGAGCCGCATGTTAGGTCACAAAAGTAAAAGGCCCCAGACATGAATTAGACTTGTGCCCTAAAAACTTGAGACTTGACTTGGACTCCTGCTCTGAGACCTGAGTTTTAGAAACTGTTCTTATCTCATGTAATGAAGAGTGAAAGGAAGCTGGTACGTGAGCAACAGACTGGAGCTTCTCCGCATAATTTACTGTGAAAGAATGTGCTTGATTTTTAGACCGTGAGGCGGATGCATTAAGGGATGTAAATGGCTCATAAAAATCTATTTATGTTAGCTGTAGATTCACAATAAGGACCACATGAATTCTCCAACTGAATGCTCCATGACTTTGGATTATTTATAAAACAAAATAAATGTAACTTACCTCTGACATTCTCTCGCTGCAACATCACATGGTCACTTCCATCTGAAAATACCAAAAATAAAACCATTTCCTGTTCTGTTCGCATTGAAGGTTAACACTAATTTATTTGCCTCCTTTAATATGTTGTAATTTATGCCTTAATCCTGACATCTTTACTGTTGAGAAGAGGGAGTGATGAATGTTAAATGAGGATAAACCTGAAAATGACAAATGGCCAGCCAATATTATAAGAAATTCTCCAGTTCAGAAAAGAAAAGCCTCCAAACCCAATTTAGTGCCCTGTATGATGCAGGACTGAAACATATGAGAGGCAGGGATAAACAGGCGTTAAAGGTAGAGTGGACAATTTTTCCGGCATATGTAGGTAAGAAATGCTCAAGTCTCTTTTGAATAACTTGAATAAGACTGTCTTACCTGCTCTTCCTCGGGGGGATGGTCTTATTTCTTTCTTTTAAAGCCTTCCTCTTCTTCTCTTAAACTTGTATGCAGTTTACTTGTGACTCTCAGCCATTTTCAAAGTATATGGAGAGCAGCGGAGCTACAATGAACGGCTAACAACGAAGCCAACTGGAAACACAAACACTTGAAGTGCACAAGCGCAGCCAGCAAGAGGAAACTAGCAAGGAAAGAGCACGGACATTGGTGTTACGTGATCGCCTCACAATGATTGACATGTGGGACAACCAAACTCGTGGATGATCCCCCTGGAACTTGAAGCCGAAAAATGATCATACACTATACCTTTAATTTAGGCATTACAAGATAAGTATTTGATTGTGATTCATTCCCAAATTCATTCACACATTTACCATTGTCAGGCTTTAATCTCTGTCTATTATATATTTCTGAAGGTGTAAAATTTCCATTTGAAAAGCAACCATTCGCAAGCAATGAAGCAAGCATTAACAGATTTTTGAAATGCAAATTAAATGCTACATGATTAAAAGACAACCGTTAGTGATTTTGAAAGATTGGAAGGTGATTATTAGGTGTTTATGTAGTAACTTAGACCAATGGACAAATAATACAGGTCTGGAATCTTGTCCTACTAGTGATGTAGGGTTAGAGGTGCACTAGATACCATAGATTAGATGAGAAAATGTTTATTTCAGTTGTTAAAGCTTTGAGACATGACTTAACCTTGCCTCTCAAGGACATGAAACTTGAATTGGACTTGGATTAAATGACTTTTGAGCGTGTTTAAGAAATAATACTGACATGCCTGTATACCAGTGGTAACAAACTCCCGTCCAAAAGGGCTGGTGTCCTGCAGCGTTCAGATGCATCTCTGCTTCAACACACAACACTCCTGACACCAATTTGAGCTCATTAGCAGGGCTCTGCAGAGCTTGACTACATGCTAGTGAAGTAGTTTAGCCATTTGATTCAGGTGTGTAGAGCAAGGGACATTTAAAACCGTTGCAGGACACCAGCCCTTGAGGATTTGAGTTTGAGACCACTGCTGTATACTATATAGAACGCACCCTGGGTTCCTTGTTTGCAATCAGGTTTGCAGATAGGCGAATAAACCCAAAGGAATACATTTGAGTGCAAACAAAAGTAATAGAACTGTAAGTCTAACTTGATGTGAAAGAATTTAGCTCTTCCTTATGTGGGAAAAAAGAATCCCAGCTGCAACTGCAAAGTGCATAATGAGAAAAAAAATAGCCAAGCCCCTTACCCTAGTTTAGAAACACTGAGTCGTATGATAACATCTGCATGTAACACACCTGCACAACTAAGCATTTTCTTTATATCATTACTTTATTAATACCCGTAGGAAGGAAGGCCCACTTAATAAGGCCTAAGTAAAGTGTTTTTTTTATTATTTTTTTATTATTGGTCTTGTGGCTGCTCCAAAGTCTTTGTTGCCTCCTGGAGAGAGAATGAAACACTCTCATTTGTTGATGATATTGGGAGGCCTGGGAGCAAATCCAGGTGGGTCGAAGAAGCTGAGTCCAGCAGCAGGGGAGAGAAAAACAGCACATCTGCCATGGGTCACAGTGTTGTCGAGCGCATAGACCATATGGGCTGCCCCCCCCCTCGGCACCGGCAATATCTCAGCACCACTAATCTGACAGGAGTGACACCTCCAGAGACGCTCTGAGCTATGTTTTAATGAACATTGTACACTATTAAACTCATTACGTCTAGACACTCCTTGCAACTGAGCCTCCTGCAGCTCCCTTTTTCCTTTCACTCACCTTGTGTTCATACGAGCACAAACACAAACACGTCTTTTACCTGAAGATAACACTTGCGACGTGTTCTGTTCTTTCCTGGTGTTACCGATTGCAGATTGTGAATCGCTGGGGCGTTGCCTAGCGTTGGTTTTGTTGCACCTTTAGGCATAAAATGCAAATGTTGATATTTCCTAAAAAAAAAAAAGGCTCTGAATATGTGAGAGCCCAAACACATTAGCATTCATACCCAACTGCATGCAAATGCATATTTTATTTCCTGTACACACATCAACCCTGACTCTTTTGTTATTGCATAAATCATTTTAATCAGTGTCATTAACCCCTTGAGATATGTCTATACATCAGAAGAGAGAAATAATTACCCCCGCGGATTGGTCGATTTTGGCTCAGTTTGTTGGCATCTATGGATTTTCAAGTGGAACCTTGTTGTAATTATCTTTGCAAATGAAAAGACATTAGCAGGCATCTTGATAGTTGTGCAGGGGCATATAACTTGATTAGCTCAAAAGAGGGGATCAGCACGAGCAGAGATGTAATTTGCAGTGATGGATATTTCAGGAGTCATTTCACTCGGGCCCACCTCCTGTCGGACGTGTGCTGCTTCGCAAATGAGAAAACAGTCAGTTCTCCAGCCAGCTCGGGAGAGAAAAGAGAGCCCCGGCATGGCGAAAAGTTAGGAAGAAAAGAAGAAATTAAGTGAATGGCTGGATGGGTTTTGTTTCACTCAATTATGTTGATATGCTTTGTTCTGTAAAGTCTAGAATTTAGAGTTTTGCTCTGAATGTTTATATAAATCCGACCTCATGGGTTTTTAGAGGAGCCGAAAATTAGAGTTGTGAAAATTAGCTCAAGTTTAAACCTCTTGCCTTGAAACCAACCAAATAAAATAGCTTTCACTTTCTCTTTCTGAAGTCACACATTGATTTTCAGCACAAAGAAGCACAATTTTACATATTTCATAAATCAAACAGTGCTGTCTTGGGGAGTATATTCACCTCAGACTTCTCTTCTGTCATTTTCATATGCAATTTTTGGTTCTACATTGACAGAGAATAACATTTTCTTTAGAGAGCTTTTAAAAGGCATATCACAGGACTGCAGTACCTTAAGGAGAAGTCATACTGCTCAAACCTTTCACAATTTGCCATGTTGTAACCAGAAACATCAGTTTATTTTATTGGGATTTCATGTGATACTATAACATAATTATGAAGTGGTAGTGAGTATTACATAATTATAAAGTGGTAGTGGGAAGTTTCTGTGAACATCACTTTTAACATTTTGCTGCAGATTCTTATCTAAATGTTTGAACTTTGACTGGGCCATTCTCACACACAAGAATCCTTTGATCTAAACACCTTCAATGTAGTTTTGTCTGCATGTTTACTGTTGTTGTGCTGCTGGTAGGTTAATCACCACTCCAGTTTCAAGTGTTTTGCAACCTTTGGGTTTTCCTTCTAGATCTCCCTGTATTTAGCTCCATTCATTTTGCCATCTACTCTGACCTTCTTCCCTTTCCCAGCTGAAGAAAAGCCTCTCCACAGTATGATGGTGCCCCAGTCATGTTTTAGCATTATTATAGTGTCTTCCAGACTGATGTGCACTGTTAATATTCAGCTATGCATTACATTTTATGTGACTGATAATTGACACGCTAAATTACACACAGGTTGCACAGACTTCTTAAAGGGCCTAGTTGCACTGGATTTTTTTTGGGAGCGGTATCATTGTGAACGGGGCTGATTATAAATGCCTACAGCACTTTTCAACACAGAGAAGGAAAAAGTCTAAAAAAACACATTTAGATTATGTTATGAAAGTGAAAAATTAAAAGGATGTGTCAACTTATGCATTACAGTATAAAGAGTGTTGTCATTTTAAAACAGTCAAACTGGCAAATAACCCAATGACAATAATGTATACACACTAGAGTCCATATTCAGGGGCAGGTGGATGAGAGGATAACAAATTATTGGGTACACGGTAATGCTAATTTTAGTGTTACTACATATTTATCAAATTACACCAAATTAGATGAGTTCTTAAAGCAGCAGGTTGCACTGGATGCCATGGAAGGGTATCAGAGTATATTTGCTTTAGCCTTTTTGTTTTTGAAAATAATTTGTAAACCATACTTCATGTTCTCTCTAATTCCTCAATTGGGTACTACTTTGTGTTGGTCTGTCACATATTTGTTTTTAATAAAACACATTAAAGTCTGTGTTTAGAAATACACATGTTTCGGTACAAATAATATTCTAACATTGCATTTCATTAATTTCATGTAGATGTTTCATTTTAAGTTTGCAGCACAACCACTGCTCTGCACTGCTACCAGTTTTCCCCTAAGCACCCCTTTAAATTGCACATACTGCTGGATTTTAACCTTGAATATAAAAACTGTTGCAATGTGCATTTTCCATTGAGTTTCTGATTTAAAATAAGATGCACGGTGTTGTTTATGGGTTAGAAACCTTGAGTTATTCTAATTGGTTAAAACATTTTATAATTCTTCTAATGCTTGTTCAGAAGAGAGAGACACATGCCAGACAAACTGTTCAAGGAGAAAGAGGAGTGTCATAATTAATGTGACTACTGGTGTGCTGCAGCCATACTTCTATGTTATATTTTATGACCATAAAAGCCTTACAGCCCATCGCTAGAGTTAGTAATAATCTTGTTTTAAACAGACCAAGCTTAGATAGTCCTAAAAAACGACTTAGAACTTCGACTCTTATGATGAAAATGGAGAGCCAGCAATGAAGCCTTACAGGTGCATTGTGATGCAGACAGAATCCAAACATTTCTAGACTCAATAACTGATTGCAATATCATAAAAAACCTTAACTTAACCAAAAAAATCCTACCAAGGAGTCTAGGCTGTGTTCACACTGCAGGGAAATGCGACCCAAATCCGTCTTGTTCATGGTAGTGTGAACGGGCCGATCTATTCACCTAAAAACATCTGCTTTGTGCCGCTTCCATATCTGGTCCTAATATTCTACCGAGCGGACCAGATCACTCCTAGCCTGCCACACACAGCAGGAATATCTCTTAAGATTATCTTATGAGCCACCCTGATAGAGCTACATTTAGTCTTGGGATTCGTTGTGAATATGGCCCCCGAATTTGGTTGTTGTATATTTAAATAGAACAGCCAAAGAAAACTTAACAAATAGGATTATACCCCTAATTTAAAAGAACTCACAATTTCATAATTTGTGTCTCTGCCCTCAAAGGATTGAGATGGATTCTCATGGAAAGGCAGTCATTGTTATAGGTTTTTACTTTTTCCGACTGTGGCAACAAAATCCTAAACCACACGTAGCACAGCTCTCCCTGTCTTCCTCTGGGAGACTGAGACACATTAAAGTTGTGGATTGCTGCTCAACAAATGGATGTTAACACTTCTTCTTCCTTGCAACACATTGCACTCCATTGTGTTTCCAGTGCACATTTTGACCAACGGTTCACAGAGGAGAAGCAGTAGTTCATGAGAGCACTTTTTTTACGAACAATAAAAAAGCTCCTTCAAAGAACTGAGAGCTCGCTGCTGCAGACTGAGTGGATGTAATTTTAGTGGATAAAAGTTCATCTAACTGTTTTTAGTCCCCTCTCTCCACATCTCTATAATTTCTGGAAGCTGTACGCGTGTGCACTCTGACTCAAACAGTTCACAATCAGCTTAGGCAATGGTTATGTCCTACTTTGATTCCAGTATGTGCTGCATTCGGCTTGCTATTTAGTCAGCGTGTCAGCTGGCATATACTGTATAGCCCACTTTGCCTGAGAGAAGGATTCTAAGTGCTCCGCTGACTGTGACAAGGCTGGAACTAACACAAAAGTTTTCTGAGTCCCGAAAAACCATGTAAGATTAAAAGACTGTTCCTCCTTTATGCGTCAC